>NW_007577781.1:553206-554741 GCF_000690725.1 Stegastes partitus
TGTACAACAAAGTGCCACACTATCAGTGTCTTGAAATATAGACAGTTATCTCTGATTGTTAAGCACGCTTCAGCTTTGTGTTGAGTTTGTTAACATAAAACTAAGACATGAAGCATTCTGAGTAGTCCTTCTCTGTTTCTATATTTGTATGTCTGTTTCACACATGGGTCAGCTCTGATCCATCTACAAGTGGACCAAGTTTGCCGAAACACTAAGTAGAACAGACACCAGCAGAGCCAAGAGAGATAGGTGAAGTGAAGATGACATTAGTTGAGTTCACAACAACTTGCTATAGCCATTAGCATTGGGTTGTGGCTGCATTATTTTAGTTAGCTGCCATGTACACAGCCATTCTGGTTGTAAATAAAAGCAGGTAGCTGTTGGAGCTGTAGCCAATGTGCAGGTTAATATTGATCTGACATGCTGGTGCTCCAGTAAAGTCCAGTGGTTGAATATTTTGATTTTTGCACAGAGATCTCGTATTGAGTACCGAAAAACAAACCAAAAATTAAAGCTGCAAGCGGCGATGGATGGGTCCTCCCTGTACGATTGTCGGCCTTTGTGCATGTCCGAGTGTGGTGCAAATGTGACTCTGATCTGACGTGTCGAGTTTCGGCCAGATCGGAGCACCTGCGGCCGAGTAAGAGTTAGTAATTGACTTTTTTGTGCATCCTGAGCTGCTACACATGCCCACCAAATTGTGTAGGTGAAGGTGAAACGGTTTCCAACAGGACTCCATTGAATGGCAGAAAAAAAGGCGAAATTGTGCAAAAGGGCCTTTAATCGAAACTGCATGGGCTGGCATTTCCACACTGTCAGATTTTTGTGGAAGATTTTAATACCTTTAAATCACCACATCCTGTAGTTTGCGCTGGCCAAATTTCAGGTGTGTACGACGTACCCCCCAGGAGGAGATAGATTTTGAAAATGGCCATTAATGAGCAAAAATCGCCTGACATGCTCGCCGTTTTTCCAACATGACAGATTTCCTGTCGTGTTTCCGTAAAAGCACTAATGGATCTTTTTGTGCATCACGACCTGCTACATATGTGTACCGAATTTCATAGCTCTAAATGAAACGTAGCCCTGATGGGACTCTGTTAAATGTTTGTAGCGGTGCAGTTGAGCCATGTTGCATTTTAGAGCTTGGAGCTGGTGAAGTTTTTCGTTCGTCCCAACCTGCTCTATAAGCCTATCAAATGTCGTAGCTCCAGACAAAACGGACTTCCGATGGGACTCCGTTGAAATTTTCAAGGTGGAGCCATTTTGGTAGCGACATGTCCAAGTCCCTTAAAATATCCAATTTTTCACCGGTTCTAGTGTGTGTGGTGGTTTGGCGAGTTTTGGGGCATGTTTAGGCCCCCAAAAATGTGTTTCTTTTTGGGGAAAAAAGAAGAAAATTTCATAATGATAATAAACCTAAGGGTTACAATAGGGTCTTTGCACTGTTAGTGCTAAATACTAAAGGAGATGAGTTACAGCTGACTAAAATAACACGACAGATGTAAAGTAGAGACTAAAGACGGCACTTTAAC
>NW_007577781.1:557121-561806 GCF_000690725.1 Stegastes partitus
ACAAAAAAATCACACCTAGCAGGCTAAAGTCACACCCCACTTATTTCTTACTATGAGCTATTGGTAAGACTGGAGGGTATTGTATAAAAGAAGTAAAGTTAGCTTCTCTCCCACAGCTGCAGTGACGTTTCCATCCATCCCTAAAGCCATGGACATCATATGAAGAGTTTATTTGCAAAAACAGATAACTCCATTTATGGAGATTTTCAGAAAACTTTTTTTGGTTGTTTGTTTGAGATAATATCAGTCAAACTGACGTTGAGTGGATTTGACTCAGTAGAAATGACATGACAAAAATAGATATAATGTAAGTTTGATTGATATTGTCTCAGGTAGATGATGGAAAAGTGGGTTTTCTGAAGGTTTGTGAAGATGGAGTTCTCTGTTTTTGCAAATGAACTCTTCATATATACACAGAATTATGAACCCCAAACAAAGCTTGGTGGAAACAAGACATAACTTGTTGTGAAAGATGAGCAAAGAGGAGTGTGAGTGGTGTTGAAGTGGGCCATGCAAACATCTCTGGTCCATTCACAGTCCTATAACTGTCCTCTTAATGAAATTTAAACAGGTGCCATATTTAAAAAGTTACCACCTGCAAAATTGTCATGACTGTAAACTAGTTTGTTTTTGCTATGAAGTTGGACATTTGAACTCTTTTGGATTATAACTGGGCTGCAAGGTGGAGCAGTGGTTAGCACCGTTGCCTCGCAACAAGAAGGTCGCTGGTTCGCATCCCAGTGAGGACGCCCGGGATTTTTCTACGTGAAGCGTGGGTTCTCTCCAGGTTCTCCGGCTTTGAAAACAATGTTGAGGTTAATTGGCGATTCTAAATTTTCCGTAGGTGTGAATGTGAGTGTGCTTGGTTGTATGTCTCTAAGTGTAGCCCTGTGATAGACTGGTGACCTGTCCAGGGTGTCTCCTGCCTTCACCCTAAATCAGCTGGGATAGACTCCAGCCCCCCGTGAGGATTAAGCGGTGTATAGATAATGGATGGATGGATGGATTATAACTCAAGTGGCCACTCAAGGAACTGCAGTGTTTTGCATTTTTCAGTCCTAGAGGCTGCTGCTTCTACCTGAGCAGCCAACGTGGAACTACATCACCTATCTGTACTTCCTGGCACCACCAAAAGTACTTTTGTATTAGTTATCCAGGTTTAATTTACTGAATATGCTGTCTGAATGCAGTTATGCTCTGTAGTTAAAAATTAGAACCATAAAACATTGAGCATCTTGACCCCTTTGAAACAAACCTCTGATGTTTTCTGCACCTCTTTACTACTCAGAACTGCATGATCAAAACAGGCATTACTTTGACAGGAAGTCAAAGACTTTATCTAGTTAACTCTGACAGATTTTTTTTTTCTTGTCAAATTTGACGGGAAAATAATTAGAATTTTTTATTTTATAGAACAACTTCTCATATGCAGTAAAGACAGAGTGAGGATAAAGGCCCCATCATTATGTGAATTGTGGGTTCTGCCAGCATTTGGAGCCCAGAGAACTGAAAGCCAATTTAATCCAAGGCTGGTTAAGTGGGAGCAGCTCGAAAATTGGGGCTGTGTGATTTAACAGCCTTTGTTCTCCAGTCTCTGCTCCTCTGCCCAGTGGACATGAATGAAATGAAGGAATGGAAGAAAGGCAGGATCCAGCCCTCCCAGCTAGAACAAGTCATGTGTCAGCAATCTCGCTGTATCTCTCCAATTACCAGCATCTGAGCGCACAAGGTGGAACTACATCCCACACACACACACACTCACACACACACACACAAAACACCCAAACAGCTTATCCCCTGTTCTGCTGGAACTAGCTGAGTTACTGAGGAAGAGAACAACATGGTGCAATTATCAAAGTTTTTTGTGTGCAACCCTGCTGCCCTGTTATCACGTCTTTACTCTGATAGCACTTGCAGCCCCTTACTTAAAAGCTGAACCTATAACTGTGTTCGATGTGTCAACCGGCCTCTGGTCTCATTGTCTTGTCTACTGAGACACCCGTTCTGAGTTGCAAGCCAGCTGTGTTACATCCAGTGTAATACAAGGTCCTGGTAGCTATTTTGTCTATAAAGTCCAACCTGATTCCAAAAACAAAAAGTAGTGTTTGTACTGTATATCTAAAAATGAATTCTAAGAATGCTGGATAAAGATAATAGATGTTATAATCCCAGTTTGACCTCATGGAGGCAGTGTTGTTTCAGTGTTACACTAACTTAAACTAAACACAATGACAGAAATGTGTCCGTTTGGCTTTTTATCTCAGCAACGTGATAGCGCACCACCTGAGTTACAGGTGGAGTGCAGAACAGCATATTGAATACTGGAGGGTTGTGATGACAACTCCTCTGCAAATGACGATGTAGCTGCAGCTGCTGGTGAACAAAAATGACTATTTAATTATATTGTATGGCTTTATTTGCCTTATACAAGCCTGGTCACTAAGGGGCCATAGTGTGTAAGTATGTTTGGAAATAACACCCATTTATATTTAACTGTGTACGTTTGATTTATTTTAATTCAAACCATCTGTTTGCAGCACACAGTCTGCCAGAGCTAATAAGTACAGTGTTGAGCTGATTATATGATATCAATGGGAAGGATGCATCCTGAGATATTAACAGATATCTTGCGATGCTGTGAAGGGAGAGCCCCAAGCTGGAGGTGCTTTGTTCCAGAGCAGCTGCTGTACTGGCCTTGTTTTGTGGGCTGTAACTGATTCTGCATCGCAGTTTCTTTTTCAGCAGTGAGTTGAATAAAAAGTTACTCTTTCTTGTGCATCTAAAAGCTCCTCGCCATCTTCTGTTTAATTTTTGCTGAGCCACTGGGAGCTCTTTATTTCCAATGCTTTTCATACAGATGCTAGTATACACAGCGGCCCAGTGCTACTCCTTGCGTGTCACTTCTTCTTTCGCTGAGGTTTAAAGCAATATTTCACTTTTCTGGAACATTTCCACATCTCAGAATGAATTCCTCTCCCAGTAGGAGGACAAAACCTCCCTAAAGAAGCGTGGGAAGAGATCACTGTAATACTGCCAGCTTGTAATACAGAAATTTAATTTAATAATATATTTTACATTTGCTCAGAAGCCAAACAGGAGAGGGGCCTGACAAGAAATATATATAAAGATGACAAACAGGTGGAGCAAGGCGGACTTTGAAACAGATTACAGCAGTCACCCAGGGGAGAGTTTGTCCAAGACTCGCCTGTCTTATATTGGAATACACTTTTCATCATGTTTTTATTTGAAACGTCACTAACACTTCTACTTACATGTAAGTAAAGTACCAATCTAACTGTGAAATACTACCGGCTCTTCCAAATAACACAATTTTTTTCTGCTTTTAATTTATTGATGTTTAAATCTGAAATCAAAAGGTGACTGTGACATTAAAGGAGTGATTATTAACTTCCATTTAATGGTCTTCACATTCATTTACAGAAATTGCTCTCCTGTGTCCACTGCCACCACTTTCAAGTGTTCAAAAGTAAGTTAACAAGAGCCTAAAAGGTGAAACTTCTTGTTCAGGGGTTTTCTTTTGCATGTCCACACATAAAAGAGAATTGACTTCACTTCATCTTTTCATCTGTTGAGACAACAATTAGAGGCAGAAGATGGAGACCAGAAGAACTAACTGACAGACAAACGGCTCATCTGTAAGAGGAGAGAAAAAAATCATTAAGAACCACAGCACAGGAAATGGATTTATCAGCAGTGTGGAAAGTTCTGACGAGGAAGGAAAACCCTAGTGGACTGGTAGCCAGTGGAACACAACTGCAGCTGATGACAAGGAGAAAAAAAAATCTTTGAGCTGTGAAGACAAACCCCAAAACAGCAGCTAGTCACATCAACAACCAAACCATGCTCATCAGTGGTATGTCAGGACTGTTTCATCATGGCCTGGGAAGGTGTTACTGCTTCTGGAACTGGCTCACTCATCTTTAATGATCATGGAACAGCAGGAAGATAACAAGAACTGTACAGATACACAAAGCCGTTCCTGTAATGTTCTTGTCCACGCCCACAATCTGACACCTAACCCTGACCCTGAAAGCATTTTACCTGCTGAAGGCAGTTGCTTTGAACACCTAGAATTTCTGATGAAGGCACTGAAGGCTTAGTTTTATCAGCGGGTCACAGACTTAATCCAACCATTTTCCTCGTCTCCTTGCTAAGGCTAATTGAATAAGAGAGGCGGGTTGCTGCATCAGATCATCTAACCTCTACAGTCACCTCATCTAAACATAGCTACTCTGATTTGAATGAGATGCACTGAAAACATCATATTTCCACCAACATAGAAAAGGTTTCATTCCAGTTTGCATATCTAATTTTGAGTTATTCAGACACTTGTACCCAAATAACCATTGGTCCAGAACCCATAACGGAGCTTCCCAGCTGGAGCCAAAGAAAATCCCAGATTGTATTTGTCCTGAAGTGCAAACAATGACAATATCAGTGGGCACATGGTATGTTCTACAGGTTGGAAAGAGAGAATGTGCATCTGCTGATGACACATTCTCCACAATGGGTTGCGAGAAGGCTGGTTTGCTAGAGAGTACCAAGGTTCCAAGAATTCTGAACTGATTCAACAACCAGAGCAAATTATAGTCAAAGCCGTAAGGTAACGCAGTCAACAAGTGCTCAGCATATGTGGGAACTCTTTTAAGACTGTTGGAAAAGCT
>NW_007577781.1:567704-587294 GCF_000690725.1 Stegastes partitus
GCACTTCCATGCACTTCAAATGCTCAGAGATCTTTAAGCTTAAGGTCAACATTTAGTTGTGGTTTCACCTGAGAATCAGATCACACTGTCCTGAGTGAAAGGTTTTCATCTCACTTTGCTGTCTCACCTGCTCTGGGTTAAATGACCTGTAATTGTTTGAAATTTTCTCTTACAGGCTCGATTTTCTAAAGTTTGAAAAAAGAGCCAAGACGAGGTGCAGAAGTTTCCCTTTAGACCACTTCAGTCCTTTTATGCTTGTTTACAGCCTTTGGTGTTTGTGTTGTCTTGATTATGTGGTGGACATTTATGACCATTGTGTGGGAAGATGGCCCCTTCCTCTTACAGCTTTTCCTATAATTTGCTGTGGTTGTTGAATCGGGTGAGAATTCTTGGAACCTTGGTAATCTCTAGCAAACCAGCCTTCTCGCAATACATTGTAGAGAATGTGTCATCAAAAGAAGACTGAGCTCCAGATCACACCTGGCAGACATCAGGGATGATTGCCCTGGAGCTCCAGACCTGCTCTCAGTCCCCGCCTCCCGTCACATCTGATTGGTCCACAACCCAGATCGTTCCTCCAAGACCCCAGCAATCACCACACCTGGTTATAAAAACTCAAGCAAATGGGGCAGCTGGGCTTTAACATGAACAGTTCACAATGGGTCTCTTGTTTTGGTGTCTTGGTGTTTTCTGTGTCCTAAATCCTAGCTTCTGTTGGTAGTTGCTAGCTTAGTGTGGGGGTTATCCATGTCTTGGTGAAGACTGCAGCTTCAGTTAGCAGCTGTCCAACTAAGTTTAGGAGTTGCTTGTGTCTTTTGTAATGTGTGTTTTGAAGCACGTGGTTTTTAGGTTTCTTTTGGTAGTTGTGGGTGTTGCTTTTGGATTTAAGTTTGGTTTTATTTGGTTCATTGATTTTTAGCAACATCCACCAATTTTCTTTGTATTATCACACATTGCTGAGCATTAAATTGCTTTACCTCCACCAACAACAACTGTTTTTTGTTACATCCAGCTGCCCCTAAAGGCTGGATCATAACAATGCTGAGTTGCATTTTTGACCAATGATGCCAAAGAATAGTGCTTTCCCCAGATTAAAGGGAGTTCCTAAATGCCTGGCTGTCATCTGAAATGACCACAGTCATGTTTAAACCAACCAAGTAATATTTCTAGCAACACAGATAAAACTATTTGTGCTTTTATTTCCTCACATGTGGACTATTGTAGTCCATCTTGAGACTTTCAAAAAACCTTTGGCAAAAACCAAACTCTCCTCTCACATCACCAGTTTCATTTCTTTGCACTTTGCACCAAATTATTTCAGAATCCATTTTTAAATTCTACTCATGACTTCAAAGGCTTTTCACGGCCAGGCGCCGGGATACTTCAGTGAACTGTTGGTTTCCGTACGGATCAAATGAGCCGCTTAGATCTGCTGGGTTAAGCTCTTCCAGAGTCCAGGTTAAGGTCAAAGGGTGATTGAGCGTTTGCTGTGCTGGCAGCTCAGCTCTGGAACAGGCTTCCAATTGGTATTATTATTTCTGCTTTTAAATCATGTCTCAAGCCATAATTCAACACACTTGCCTTTTCACCTGACAACTGGTCCTTTTTTCTTACATAATACAGCTTTTTTATTCAACCACAGGATCTTAACTGTGCCTGTAGTTCTACATTGATTTATTTGTGCATTTCTTCTGTGTATTTGTTTTATTGTGTGGTTGCATTCTGGGGTTTTTATGTTTGTGATTGCTTCTTTTTATGCTGCCTGTGGAGCGCTCTTTGTGCTCCTGGCTACATAAAGTTTTACACAAGTAAAATTACTTTTATTCTCATTGGTTTGCCAGAGTGGATACATCCTCATATCATCCTGACATCAAGCACTGACAAAGATGAAGGTGTTAAATGCCAGAAGTTTAAATTATACAAAGCAAAACACTGGCAGTTTCTCGTCTCTACATAGAGTAATACAGCGTGCTGCCACTCTCAGTTGACTTTTCCTGACTCACGCTGGTGAGGAACTCTTGTCACATACGTGGATATCACATTAAGAGGGAGCGTACGTCTGGGTCACAGCGTCCTTTAGAACTTCAGGTTTTTTTTGCAAAGTGTTGACAGTGCGGCTGGAGCGAAAATGTCAGAGGCAAAGTGTTCGACAAACGAAATGTCATACCTGATGCTGATCAGGTGCTAACTGCAGGTGTTTTCTAGATCACTGTTTTGTTAATATCTGTATCAACTTGACTTCTTAGGTACAGTTCTATTGAGAAAGGTTTTCTTTGTCTCTGGTATTTTGTACAGTAGAACAAAGCTGTACACATCAAAACTATGAAATAACACATCCATCCATCCATTATCTATACACCGCTTAGTCCTCACTAGGGTCATGGGGGGGCTGGAGTCTATCCCAGCTGACTTAGGGTGAAGGCAGGGGACACCCTGGACAGGTCACCAGTCTATCACAGGGCTACACTTAGAGACAGACACTCACATTCACACCTATGGACAATTTCGAATCACCAATTAACCTCAACATGATTTTGGACCTTGTGGGAGGAAGCCGGAGAACCCGGAGAGAACCCACACTGCACGGGGAGAACATGCAAACTCCATGCAAAGAGATCCCGGTACCCCCACCAGGACGGACAAACTGGCGACCTTCTTTCTGCGGGGGCAACAGTGCTACCACCTTGTAGCCCAATAACACATACAGAAATTTTAATATTTTATTTATTACCATTATTCTCAGTGTAGTTGCTGTTTGCATTGATGACAGTTTCACACATTACTGACAATAACCTTAAAGGGATGGTGTGGTTTCTTTGCCGTGAGCTTGTATGAGTTGCTTATTTATAGTCGGTGTATTTCCTACAGTACATTGCGGTCAGCGTGCCCCCAGTTTGAGGAAGCAGAGAGGCAAGGAAGCTAAGCGCTGTGCTGCTGTGATGGTGGTCAGCAGCAAAACCTATTTTAGTCCTCTAAAAAAAAAAAAAAAAAAGCAATACCCCTTTCGATACATGCTATATTTAGAGTTTTCTCACCACTTTGCTTTGCCGTCACACAGACCTTTCCTTTGGCACTACATTTTCTCACCCATAAAACTTTTGTGTTGCGATGCAGAAGCGCACCTTTTTCCAATACGCCACAGATTAGCCGCGTTGGTCAGAGTTCCACCTGTGTAAGGGAAGGTAAAACTGTGAGGGTAGTCTAAATATAACCTGAATGGATTTTGATTTTCTTCAGTCGACTGCTTTTTGGGTGCCAAAAATACATTTTTCTGCGGACCATGTTTGCCAGAACTCCTGTCTGAGAGTTCAAGCAGCAGTCATATCTCCACATCAAGTGTTGGGAGGAGACCGTGTGAATAAGACCTTCATGATGCAAATAAAAAAGAAAAACACTACAGAAGGACACCAAGCAGAATAGAACTGCTAGGGCTAAAATACAACATGTGAAATGGAAATTAGAGCGGCTTTCTGGTTCCAATTACTGTTTCTTTGTGAGACTCAGAAGGTGAATGGTTGGTAACAGCAAGTGTGTTTCGAACTGTGAAGCATGTAGGAGGAGCTGTAATAATGTGAGGCCCTTTGCTGGTGAAACTGCGGGTAATTTATTCAGAGTTCAATGCAGCACTCAACACTTTCCATCCTGGAGGTCCCTGAACCTGGACCAGGTCATATTTCTTTTTAAAACACAATGTACCACCATTTTCAGAAGGCTGCAGGGTGTGGTACATTTAACAAAAAGGTCACCTGGTACTGCTGTGGCTAAAATGGAGGCAGCACTGTTGTTGCTCATTTTCATTGCATTAAGTGAAGTAGAGGCAATTTTTTGAACAGGTTTAATAGCATCAGTGCCACGAACTCACTTATATGAAGCTGTTTCGTTCTCTCTAGTTTACAGTGGCGATTAGGCAGAAGAAAAGATTGTTGTGGAAAGTTTTAAAATCGCTTTCTGGCTAGTAATGGAGACACACCGGAGGATATGTTGTATTTCAAAGGTCTCCCATGGTTGTTAATTTGGGCTTCTGGCTGTGGAACTGTGACTGACTGAATGTGGGGTGATTTTGTCAGGCAGAACTTTGAAAAATAGGGTTTAAGCGGTTGACCAACATGGCTACGACCGAGTAGGTTTGGTTTTGACATTAGTGAGGACACAAAAGTGCTCCAAGGCAGCACTCCTGAAAGTTAATGTTTTTGTTGTATTTGCAATCATAAGTTCACGTCATGTAGAGTTGATCAAACAAGCAAGCAATGATAAAAAAAAAATCACACACACATAAACAGACACAAATACAAATGTCAATGACACCACTGATTATAATCATAATATTCATGTTGATTCCTGCAAATACATTTTTCGGTTGCCCTTCCTGCTTAGACTTGCTGTTGCAGATACAAACACTGCCTTCTGTCCTGTCCAACAGGCTGCAAGTAGCTTTTACAAGCAAATGGAGTGACGGCATGGACGGCCAATCACATGTACGTTAGCGAGAAACCGGCAGAGCCAATCGGAGAGCGATATTTAGGTTAGAGGCGGGACTTCTAGCAGAGACCGATCATTGACTAGACACTATGGAGAGCGGATGTATTGATAGTGACTACACATTAGTGGCTGGATACCAATTCTACACCCCTGGCTACAACAACATTCTGCAGCATCCTACCATTATTGTGTTTGAACAGGCTCCTTATGGGCTGTTTCACCAAGAAGCAGAGTGATGAAGTCCTACAAAGTTATGCAACCTAAACCCAGTTGAGATGGTTTGGATGACTTGGACAAAAGAGTGAAGATAAAGCAGGCAACAAGTGCTGAGTTATTAGCTATGTTTGTTTTATTATGTAGAAAAGGAGGAGGATTATGGTTGACCAAACTGTACACGTGCTGTGGCAGTCAAACAATAAACCAGTCATTAATGCATACATTTAAACTGCACTGTTGTACTTCGGACATTTAAAAAGCTCATTTAAATTTGAATAAGCATCAGTAAGTCTATATGCCAAATATCAGTGTTTGTTTATCTAATGGAATAAAGTTAAAAAAAAAAAAAAAAAATGTCAGCTAATATTAGAATTTGACCGTACTTGTCACCCTGTCTGGAGATTTGAATAATTAATGAAGCTACTGCTGCTGTGACATCCATGTGGGTAAAATGACACACTGCCTCTCCCTCAGCTCTGTGATGGATACTGCTACTTAATCAACTGCACAGAAAAGATCAGATATTCCCTAAGTTGCGGCGGATGACTCACTCGTCAAACTGAACATTGGGATCGACTTTTCTGTGGAACTCTGCCTCGCTGGATGCTGCTCCGTGACATGCGGATGTAATTCTTGATTAGACTCTTCCTCCGTCACATTCAAATTAGAATTTTGACGCATGTATTAAACAGCAGTAGATGGCGGGTAAGAAAAACGAAAAACTAAAAAAGACAAAACCTTGTCCAAGTGAAAGGTGTGCTGCTCTTTAGTGCTGAGCCAAATGTTGTACATACATGTCCTGGTGTTTGCTCGGTCGAAGCAGGTTTAGATGCAAACGCAATTTCTTGCCAAAATAAGCAGCGAAACTGCAAAGCGCCAGTTCATCAGCATAAACAGCCTCAGCTGTGTCCCTCCTCCAACCTCAGCATAACTACGCTGGTGTGGATCCAGGAAACACATGTAAACAATAGTCTGAAGATTGCATTTCCATTCAAGGATTTTTTTTCCAGGACTCTGCCGCAAAAAGACTTCCAGTTTCTGCTATAGATAATAAATGACATTCCAAAGGTTTGGGGACCCCTGGACAAATTTCATATATTACTGACATTTAAAGTAAATACAACAAACACAAATCAAAAGTGAATCATTATTCAAATGTTAATCTTACTTTATATTTATCGAACTTCAGCTGTAGGAATCCGACTTCCATTCCGCAGCTATCACAGCCTTAAAACTGTTTTTGTATTTTTTCTATACTGGATGAATATTCATCAAATCTTTCTTGCAGATTACTTCAAGTTATATTTTTTCACCACAGCATCTTTAAGACCTGATTTTTAATTATGATAAGGTCCAGACACTGTGAGAGTTTTTCCAAAAGCTTCAGGTTGCAGTAATGGTGCTTTTTGAAGTGCAGCATTGTTCTGTTGTAGATGCCAGACGTTTTTTTATATTCATCTTCTTGACAGACTGCTTGATATTTGAATTTGCCTGATCTTTAGAGGAATCCATGAGTCACATAATCCTACAGCAAAATGTGTCCACCTCCATTCTTAACAGTTGGTAACATATTGTTTAAATCAAATGCTGCTCTGCTTTGGTCTCCAGATATACCTTTGGTGATTGTCGCCAAGAGCTCCATTTGTGTTTTCCAAAACTTATCCAGATGTTGCTTTGCCAACTTCAGATATTGACTTTTCTGATAAGATCACAGCTATAAAGTATCAAGGTGTTACAGTTTGACCTGATGATGATGACGTGAGATGGAAAGCGACAGGGTCAAATTTACCCTGAGGGACCCCCCAGTGTGTGCACCAGATTTAATGGCAATCCATTCAAGACGTTTGACTTGAAACTCTAAAACTCAATCTCATGCTGGCTTTAGAAGAAAAGTCAGTGGAACAACTGCTACATTTGAAGGGAATCCCTGATAGTAGTTGAGAGATTTCATTCTAGCCCAAAGAGCTAGCCAATGGACTGACCATTCCAGTAACTAAAACACTACCCTAAAGCCAAACCTTCAATACACACTGGACCTGGCTCTCTCCTTTAGATGTTGGAGCTGAACTTTATATAAAACCTGTGAAAAGCAGTCACTGTAGAACTGAGGAAAAGTGCAAGCCTTTATCAAAATTTGAAATGCTGCTCCATGCTATGGGAGCATCCAGCAGCTCCTTCCAGCAGCTTTTAACTTGGCAGCCTGAAGTCACTGGAACACATAGCAAAGCTATTGATGCTGACACACAATTTTAACTTGGGGGAAACTGGGGCTGGTTGTCCCACTTTTATTCCCTTTTTTTTGTGTGTGTTTATCAGAGTCAGGATTTCTGAAGTTACTTTTACACCAGCAGAAAACAGCGCTTTCAGTCACATTGTATTACGAGGAGATCTTGACATTTACTTACCATCACAAGCAACAGTCACTCATCTTCCTATGAAATGTGCACGATTCATTCTGGTTTATGTGTTGTGACTAAAGGAAAAAAAGGACCACTGATGCTTTTATTTTAGGAAATTATCCCTGATAGATTACTCATCAGTTCATCTATTCATGAATTATTCCTAAACGACATCAGTAAAATGTGTTTATGTGCATCACAACAGCAGCTGTTTCCACACACACACAACTTTAATCCTGTGAGTGTGTCCCCGTTTCCTCTCTGAGCTGTCACCCAAACACCAATTAAAGTCCAAAGCATTTAATCATCTCTCCCACAATGCTTACCCCTTCTTTGTTCTTCCTCTTTTTGCTAAAAGTTGGGAAGAACTCAAACGCCACAAACAGCAAAGTAACGCAGCCAAAGATGAAGCATCGGCTCACATTCATATCTGAGATGAAAAATTATGTTCTTGTTGTGCAGCAGCTTTTTTTTTTTTTCTTTTTCTTTTACACACAGACTAATTATGCATTCTAATTAACAATTCACAAGATGCAAGTAAAACTTTTGAGGACACCACTGGGTTTTAGAGAGATTGGCCTGCGGGACAATTTAGCAGAAACATCCGTCTACTGCTCAGATTTTAAGTGAACATGGGGAGGAGGTTTAAAGTTTGAAGGCTCTTAAACAAACAAAAGAAGCTTAATTTTATGTCTTTATGGCTGATTATTGCCCAAAAAAACCTCCAACAATATTAGGATTCCATGTTCTAGCACGTGCTCCATATAAAACCTTTAAACCACAGCACAATGGGCCACTTCATTACCTCAGGATCTCTCGACCTCGTGCCAAAAAGCTACTGTAATCACTTTTTTAGAATTGCAAATATGCAATTACAGATGTCTCTACCACATAAAATCCCATGCTGTTTACTATAATTGGAAGCTACTCTGCTAATTTAGGGGTAGATACCTTTGTCTCATTCATGTGATACAGCAAACCTAGTTATAAAGACACCATCAGAAGTTCCCATGAAGTTACAAAGCATAACTCCAGCCACATCTTATTTGTAGGAGCATTAGCTTAAAGTTGTGCAAACATCATTATTTGTGGTGGATTCTCTCTGATGCATGTTCTTCTAGTGCACTTTTAATGTCAAACATTCCTTCGCATCATACATGCCAGACGCTGTCACCTTGATGTCGTACACACCGATTGTGCAGTTTACCGTCCCTTCATTTGTTGCCTTTACAATAAGGGAGTTTAACATCTCTTTATGTTAAAATTTTAAATAAAACATTTTTATCTGATACATTTTTGCTGCCATTTATCTACAGTACAGATTTTACAGATTGTCCTTAGATTGGTTTTTATTTGGGGCTGCAAGGTGGCTCGATGGGTAGCATCATTGCGTCGCAGCAAGAAGGTCGCCGGTTCGGTTGAGGTTAATTGGTGATTCTAAATTGTCCGTAGGTGTGAATGTGAGTGTGCTTAGTTGTCTGTCTCTAAGTGTAGCCCTGTGATAGACTGGTGACCTGTCCAGGGTGTCCCCTGCCTTCACCCTGAGTCAGCTGAGATAGACTCCAGCCCCCGTTGCGACCCTAGTGAGGATAAGCGGTGCATAGATAATGGATGGATGCTTTTAATTTGGGGATACAGATGGGCAAACGAAAGAGTTGATCTTTAACAGTCCAACCATTTATTTTGCACGCACACACTGACATCATCATCATATTCATCTGTTTAGGATGCTGATTTCTAGCTGTGGACATGTAGCCGTAGTGTCATCAATGAATGTAGCTATTAAGTGCTCATGTAGGACCACTCTCAGCGTTTTCATTTCTAAAACAAGCCGGTAACGTTAATGTCAGTTGGAGACAGCATCTTTAACCAACTCATAAAGCTAATGTAAGCTTGGTTATCCAGCTACAGCTGCTGCCCGAGACGTTAATTTTTCCAGCTGTGAAAAACTGAAAGTCCTCGTGTAGAAATGAGACGCCTCATCTTCCTCTGTTCAAACTCAAACATCTATGGTTTGAAAATTGACTAAAATCTTTCACTATTATTACCGTCAATTGCATTGTGTGCCTTACTAGAATAAAAAGCTCATCAGGACACAGTTTGAAACGACAGACTGTTGTAGTTGTGATAAACACACACTCTGAGGTGATATTTTCTGAATAGCCAGAGGGGATATACCCCCATCAACTTAGTTCATGCTGTTGAAGAGAATTCCTGAAACTAAATCAACTCCGAATTAAAGCAAATATCTCAAGAAAAATGGGACTGCAGCAGCCAGGTTTTGTGCATGCGTGTGCTGATTACAGCGTTCCTAGCACCACCGTGTAATCACAGAGGGACGTTTCAGTCATTTGTAAAGCTTTTGAAAGGTTCAACGTCCAATTGTAGCAGCAATGCCTTTTCTTCCAAATTACAAAAAGAAAAGATAAGGAGCGCTGCTTGGTGCCAGAAATGTCCACAACAGAAAGCAATCAACAGTTTCTCCTCTAAGCCAGGACTGCAACAATGAAGAGCTCCAAGCTGATCAATGTGTCTCAGTCTGAATGAAGCCTTTGGGCTGAAATGTGCTGAATGTAACAGTTAGTTCTGAAATAGGTTGTTCATGACAACAGACTGTCTTTACTTTTTAAACGTACTTGACTTCAAAATTACTTGTCGTACTGCAAGCAGTGCAACATTTACCACCGTTCTGTAGCTCAGTAACTTCCAGACAGGGTGGCCCAGGGGAGTCGAGTTTAAAAGGGAAAACTGCCTTATGCAGGACAAATAACTTTCAGGATCAGAGCTGGGCTGTGAAGCAATTTTGGCAAGGAGAGTTCAGCGAAACAATATGATCATGTTATTTTATGCCGCTCAGTGGTGCCAGTAGCCAACTCGGCCGGTGGGACTGTCCAACTCACATGGCTCTCAGCTGGCACGACCAAAGAAAAACTCTGATCTCTATGACCATGAGTGGGAGGAAGCCCGTGGAAACACACTGAATGCTTTTGGGAGTCTGCAACTTTTCCAGGAATTAATGCAATCTGTGAATGTGGTATCCGGTTCTTCTTGGTGCATCCTTGTGTTTAATATATCCAGAAATTGGCTCCTCACTTTGAGTCATTGTTTGCCAGACAAGAATGACAAAATGTCACTGATTCCTGCTTCTCCTTTTGCAACCATTTGGAGGGTTTTCAGACCTGATAATTCCCACACATATAGCCCAACATAGGCGTCCTCCACCTTCTTGCTGCCACAGCGGGCTGCTATCAACCCATTAAATGGAGCTTAGTTGTCACTTCATTTAATGGTTGTGGAACTGCAACTGAGAGCTTCCAAAGAGTAAGTCAGTTTAACCTTGAAGATTTGAGTCCAAGACCCGTCTTGGATCAAAATTCTAGCTTATTTTTACACAACAAGGTTCATTTTGACTTTTGCTTTCACTTGCTGTTGTCCACTCTGAGTTTAACTGCACTTTCAGTCTGTGATTGTTGCAGTTAGATAGCTATTTTTGCGCTGTTGCCATGATCAGTCGACTCTTACTCAAAATCCGGTCATGGTGACTACAATGAGAGTAAAGCAGCCCAGATGTCCCAGTCTCTATCCACGTCCTCCAGCCACTCCTGGTTGACTGATTTCAAGGTGTTCCCTGGCCTTGTGGTCTTCTCTCAACTGGACACCTGAATGTCCTCCCTGCGAAGGCATCCATATGGCAGAACCTCCTCATCCCTCCTGTCTGAATTCACCCATCGCTGAGTGTGAGCTCAGACATATTTTGGTGGCCTGTGTTCACTGTCTCACTCTTTCTGCTGCTACCCAGAGCTCCTGATCATCAGTGAGGATGGATCAACTGATAACTTTGCCTTGAGGCTTGACAGACCAGTACACCACCAGCAAATGCACCTCAAATCCACCTGTCGATCTCCCTCTCATGTCTCTAAGTCTCAAGATACTTGCACTTTTTCACTTGGGGCAGAAACTCCAATCTCTTTGCTGTTGGATCCAGTCTTTTTTTTTGGCGTCTTCTACCAATCCTATCTTTACTTAACGAAAAACTGGCAAAAAATGACAAACAATTTTTCATTTGTGCACCTGTTCCACTTTACAACTACTCCCTCATGGGTCAAGAGTGATCTGATCAACAGTGCCACCCCTCCTATTATGTCAGGGAGTGTTGGTACGTCACAGTGCTGCCATGACAACGAGACTAATCAGACCTGCACTGTATGATTACCACCGTAGAACTAATTAAAGCCCCCACATTGGGATGCAGAAAACACCCACAGACACCCAGACACGATGAAACACATGTGATGTCCCGACTGTACATACGCATGGCTGAACACACTCATGTGGAAGACATGCAAATTCACCTGCACACCAGTGACACATGCTTAATAGGATATGCAGATGCAAGGAAACATGCAAAACACAACGCTCAGTCTTTGGCTCATTGTCATTCAAAGCAGAAAACACTTCAGAACAACTTAGATTAGGAGAGGCACTTCTTGCAAATGTCTAATGCCTCTGTTAACTCAAGATTGCAAATTCCTTATAAATATGTAATTTATGGTCTCCTGCATGGTCAAAAAAATATGACAACTCAATTATATGAAGCTGTTATTTTCTCTTTCTGACACTTCCCTGATAACATTTTATTGTATTTTATTTTTTTTATGTGTTCCAGCACTGTGGACAGATGCACTGACCAATTCATGAGACTCAGCAGGTAAATTGTCATTTGGGTTTGTCACATCAACATCTGCTGTGATGAGACAGCCTAATTGAAAATGGCAACCTGTAAATAAAACACCACAAAGTAAGTAGTTGGTTATGAGTCTTAAAGTTAGTGGCAGTGATTTTTACATGCGTTACTTAGCGATTTATCAGCCCGGCTTTATGGTTGAACCCCACAGCTCAAAACCTATGTTCACATCCGATTCCACTGTTAATCCAAAACTATTGTAATTAGCACCATGCCACTGAGGGTAAGTACTGCTCAGTACTTGGCACTGTCAGATGTTTAAAATGAGGCTTTTCATATTTGTAGAGTAAATGAAGGGATGAGTAGAGTAAGAAACCCAGGATGCTGAGCCGAATACAAGAATCCATCCATCCATCATCTACACACCGCTTAATCCTCACTAGGGTCGTGGGGGGCTGGAGTCTATCCCAGCCGACTTAGGGTGAAGGCAGGGGACACCCTGGACAGGTCACTAGTCTATCACAGGGCCACACTTAGAGACAGACAACCAAGCACACTCACATTCACACCTACGGACAATTTAGAATCACCAATTAACCTCAACATGTTTTTGGACCTTGTGGGAGGAAGCCGGAGAACCCGGAGAGAACCCACGCTGCACGGAGAGAACATACAGACTCCATACAAACTCCACGCAGGAGTCCCCACCGGGACGCGAACCGGCAACCTTCTTGCTGCGAGGCAACAGTGCTAACCACTGGGCCACCTTGCAGCTGAATACAAGAATCAATGTTTTATTTAAGGTTGATTTTTTCCGTATAGAGGCTGGTAGGTCTACTTCCTGTCCTCACATCCATTGTGGGCCTGCAGTAGAGAAGCCAAAGTAAGGTGTGGTATACCTTTTAGCACTACAGCCCTGAACAAAATGCAGCATCCATACAAGTATAATATATTCAGGTGACTGCATTTGACTAGTCTCCATAGCCAGACCTGTCCTACTGTGTTGTATCAGCACTGGACAATGGTCTGACTGCACCCCATTAGAATTCTGCTGAAGGAGGAAAACATGTTTTTTGTAGTTCTTCAAACAATCATCTTGGGTGGGGCTAAGTCCAGGATGCAGTCACAGTTTCTTTGCAAAGTAGTGACAAGTGGAATTGTTTTAGTGAAACTTCTTCTAATTTACCAAAATAACCAAGCAGGCCGGCTTTACTGCACGATCCAAGTGTTTTTCCAAACTGGACACTTTCAGTTTGCAGGTTGTTTTTCTGAGCTTGTGAAAGAGATTTTGAAAACAGTTCCAAGCAGATAGCTGAAGGAGAGGTGGAAGCTGTGTGAAATGTGCAGTGGAAATGGCTGACTTATACAAGATGACTACACTTTAAGATACAGACTGGGATCATTGTGACTGGTGCTACTTTTCTGGTGGAGAAGTTCAGTTTGTGAAACCATGGAAACAGTGTGAAGTAGCCCAAAACTTCCACGAGTTTGTGGTGGAACCATTTTTTCAAGGCTTGTTTAGAGGATAAACTTTTAATTTTGATGGCCCTAATACAAATGTATTTAATAAATGTAGGCTTTATTTATTTATCTATTTTTTTTTACAATGATCTGGCGACCCCCACGGGGGTCCCGACCCCCATTTTGAGAGCCACTGATATAGACAACAAGTAAAGCAATGCAGATGCTATGTAGAGTTTTTTTTGTCTCTCTTTTCTAATAAGATGATGTCATGGTTCCAATTTCACATCCTGATATTTTCAGGTTTCTAACAGCGTGCGACTGTTACAAAAGATTTAAAAAAAAAAAAAAAGGTTAATTTTAAATTAAAGCCACACACATACAAACAATATATCTCTCCCAATTTTCTTTGTCCTGCGGTGATTATGACTGATGGGTTACATCAGTTAGAGCGGGTCACTTTAAACACAGATGGCAACTAAACATGGTGGTCTGAAGCTGAGTTTAACTTTGAAATGAAAATTCACAGTAAAGGATCGGTTAAGCCTTCCTTACCTCAGCTACTCTACTGCAGGCCCACAGAGACTGTTGTGATAGACCTACTAGTTTCTTTAAAAAAAAAAAGAAGAAACCCACCTTGAGTCATACATGATTTATTGTATTCAATTCTGTCTCCTCTCTCCTCATCCCCTCATTCACACATTTGTATTGCTATCTCAAACATACCTGTTGTACCTCTGGTGCTAATTATTCCACGTCCCCGAAAAGGTGTCACAAAGTGCAGGTAATCGGTCATCACGGTCACCTGTAGCTCATTCCTGCTGTCCTCTGACTCCTAACATCCTGGTGTAGTGTGAGGAGAGACCTCCTTAATTACAGAAACCAAGTGGTGATGTTTTTTGGGAAAAACTGTGATACGCCGGTATCTTTACGAAACAAAAGGTGTTCCAATTTTCCCCTCAGTGTAATTTACTCTAAATGCGTAAAATGTCCTTAAAGGTCAAGCAATTTGTTTAAGCAGTGTTATTGTTAACGTATAATGTCGTTGAGGGCGGAAAACAAAGACTCATATTTCATGTCGCTACACAAAATGGATGTTAGTATGCGCAGCAACACCCTACGGTCACTTAGCGGAGCGAGTGTGTGTCGGCAGGTTGGCTGTACCCAATCCATTTTCTAATATCTCCTCTATGCCAGTTGTTTCGGTGGGAAAATGTGATAAAACACTCTGTCTCGCCGTAATTCAATTTTTATTTTTTTTGTTTTTCCTTCTCCCAGGTGTCCTCTAGTATCTACGTTTTCCTCTAAATTAGGCTGTAAGTGCTGTACACACACTTGCAGTTGAACAGTGAGGTTCCAAGAGCCCATATTGTGCACATTTACTGGTTTATCATGTTATTTTGAGGGTAAACAAGGATACCTTACTCCTCAAAAGTCACTTATTTGTTTTAATACTATACATTGCTGTGGCATATCTTCTCAACCCCTGTGTGAAACTTTCTGTTTAAGGCCCCTCTCTCAAAAACCCAGTTGGCAACAACTGGTCAACTGGTCCGACAACAGCAAGTCAAAGTTGATTAACCTGGTACTTGCAAGAAAAGAATAGCAGAAGCTGCATGTTCTTTGTTTGATGATGTGCCAAACTGAACTTTGCAGACCTTTCACATGCACAAAAAAGCAAAGTACACACAAAAGGCAAAGGATAAACCTCAAAAGGAGCTCTCTAAACTGTTTGTTTGCTGCTAAAGATGACTTAAGCTTATAGTTTTTAGCCCTTCCAGGAAGTTAGATTATTACAAGTGTTTTGCTCTTAAGCTTACAACAGGTTATCAATATTCAAGAATCAAAAAGACAACCCTGTGAAGCCATAAATTATCACTCGACTCTTCTGTTCCTGCTGCTGTTTCTTTAAAAGCACTTTTTTTGGCAAGGCAGCTGCTTTCCACGAAAAAGCTTAAGTGTCACGGCCCCTGGTGTTTGTGCCGTCTTGTTTATGTGGTGGACTTCTGTGACCATTGTATGGGGAGATGGCCTGTGTAGGCCCAGATGTCACCGGCTGAGAGCTCACTCCAGAACACCAGCTGCCAGTTTTCTCAGCTACTTAGCCTGGAGCTGAAGACCTGTGCTGTGTCCGAAACCATCCACTCATTCCCTACTCTCTGTTTAGAGACCAATATATCGTGAACTATGTAGGGAGCATGTCGGCAAAGTAACATTTGAGACACTACTTGAGTTGTGACGCTATTGGTGATTTTTGCTGTAGCAGCGTAGTGCAAACACATCAAATTCACAGTTTGTTACATGGCTAAGAAATGGGTAAAATCAAATTCAACAATAGAACCCAAACAGGAAAATGATTTAAATTTATATGACAAGTTTTCGTGCTCTTGTTTGTCTCATTTGTGCAATGCATGACGGTCCATATTGCTTGGTTCGGGACCATTGGCTGTACATTATTTTTCACGGTGCATTGTGGGATATTTTGAGTGCACTATATAGGGTGTAACTTCACATTTAGACAGCACTACAAAATGTCAAACGCCCAATATAGTGAACTATATGGGGTGTAGTGAGTGATTTTGTACATAGCCCTTGTTCTCCCCGCCTCCCAACCTCTCTGATTGGTCCACAATCAAACTCTCTCAACCAAACTCTCAGTCAGGGAGGCTGCGATTAAACCGTTCGCCCTGGTGCCTCTTGTCTTTGTGTCTTGATGTTTTGTGTCAAATTGTAACTTCTGTTGGCAGCTGCTAGCTTAGTGTGGGAGTTACTCATGTCATGTGTTTTGTGTAATGTGTGTTTTGAGGCACTCGTTTGTCTTTTTTCTTTTATTGGTTATGGGTGTTGGTATTGGGTTTGGCTGGGGAGTTTAGTCTTCATTTGGTTTTGTTTTGGTTCATTGATTTTAGCAGCGCCCACTAGTGGTTTTCTTTGTATTGTCACTGTTTATATTTTTTTGCGCATCAGTGAGCAATAAATTGCTTTACCTCAACCGATTACACCTGGTTTTTGTTACACTCAGCTGACCCTAGAGGCGGGATTGTAACAGTATGCTGCCCATCTGTCACCAAATAGCTGACAGCTAGTTACCAGGGTGGAAAATGTAGTGCCATTTTTAGCATTTGTTTTTCTTCGGAGATGGTGGAGACCAAAAATGAGGCAGAAAACTGTTAATGATGGGGCTTCATTCATGCTTGTGGCCAGAAGCACAAATTAATGTTAAGAGCTAAAGTATTAGTCTTTGACTACATACAGACCAACATTAACATTTTTGATTCTAATTATAAAAGGTCGATATCTAACCTGGGGTAAATGCATGTTTAATCATCAACAGGTGACAGAGTAGAAAGTATACACTCAGGATCTCTTCTAAAAAAAAAAAAAAAGCCCAGTTAATAGAACCAACTTCTACCTCTGCCTGCCACAGGCACATATCATCTACTCGTGAGAGACCGACTTCCATCACTACCCTTTCACAGCAATAACCAGGTACAGCGAGAGAGAGTGTGTGTGTTGCTATGGCGACATTCATCACTGACCGTGGGAAAGTGATTTGCGTCTCGCCAGGCTTCACTTTGTGAGTTGACAGCTCGAGTCGGCTGCATTCTTAAAACTATGGAATGCCATTTTATTCAATTTGATATGAATAAAAATGCCAGTAAAATACAGCAATAGAGTTGTGGATGGAGGTAATGACATAAATAAACGGCGCAATAAAGAGTTCTATGAAGATCGGAGCTGTTTGACTTCAGCTTGAAGGGAGATTTCCATCCCTGGATTCAACTCACATCAGTTCAATAAAGATATTTCTTAGTTCTGTCATGATTTTCAATACCCCTGATGCTAAAATGACTATTCAACTGCTAATACGCTTATGTATCCATTTAAATCATTTACACCATGAGCAACAAACCCTGTCTCATCTGATGCTGGCCTATGAGCTGCCATGTGTTCCAGACAGTCTCGTTTGTTTTGACTGACAGAAGACAAATTATTGACTCATTTGCATTTTATGGAATTTATTCATTTCAATAGGTACTTAAGTAACAATTTTATCTTAATGTGATTACCATATGTTACGGCCCATGGTGCTTGTGCCGTCATATGTGGTGAACTTGTGCCAATTGTGTGGGAAGATGGCTTCTGAAGGCCCAGCTGAAGACGATGCTCCAGAACCACACCTGCCAGACATCAGTGATGATTGCCCTGGAGCTCCTGACCTACTTTCAGCCTTGTTCTTCCCGCCTCCAGTCACATCTGATTGGACCACCACCACTCCTCCTCCACCTCAACAATCACCACACCTGGTTATAAAACCAACCAGCAACCTTTCAGTCGGGCTGGCTGGGCTTTAGTGTGAGCAGTCAGTCCTGGTGCCTCTCGCTCTGTATCTTTTATGTTTGTGTTAATCTAACTTCTGTTGGCAGCTGCTAACTCGGTGTGGGAGTTTTAGTGAGTCTCAGTGAAGACTGACTCCCGTTAGCAGCTGCCTAACTTCGTGAAGAAGTTACTCGTGTTTTAGTCTTCTGTGTTTTGAGGCTCTAGTTTGTTTTAGTTTCTTTTGTTATGTGTGGACGTTGCTGTTAGATTTAAGTTTGGCTAAAGAGTTTAGTTTTGTTTGGTAGCTTTCAATACTCTGTTAGCCTCCGTTTGGTTCTTTGATTTGTAGCAACATCCACATCTTCTTTTTTACTGTCACCGTTCTGTTCTGTTCATTTACATTACTAGGCAATAAATCACTTTACCTGAACCATTTCCATCTGGTTGTTTTGTTACATCCAGCTGACCCTAGAGGCTGGATCATAGCACCATGGAACACCTGCAACAAGAGCCAATCGGTCAGTCAAATTTTATATGTACCACACCGTTAGTCAGTGCTATTCAAACTCCTTTACAGATGATGGTGAGACAGCTAAAATAGAAACAGTTAAACAATTCAGGACTAATGCACACAAGAAATTAAAATACTAAAAAAGCAATAAATGTTTCATGATCTTTAAACTGCATAACAGTAATTTCAAAATAAATGAACTAATTCAAGTGAATCCACAATGAAACACCTAAATATAAAAGTTAAAGATTCATTTTAAAAGCCAGACTCAAAAGATATGATTTAAGTTTGTGTTTAAAGACTTGGTTTGATACTCTATGTCTCAGAATTTTGAGGTGAGCCACAAAAAACATTTTATTCAATAAAGATATCAATTGACTCCCTGCGTTGTTTTTTTTTCCCCATCAAGCCATGTGCAGCCACTGCCTGTCTTCATAGATACAGTTTTGATGGATGACAAACATAATGCACCACATGCATCACCAGTTTAATGCTTTAAAAGCAGCAGCAGCAGGTGGTGATGACTTGGTAACATAATACAGCTCTGACTGACTTACAGCTATTATAGAAAATGCAGATACAATCAATAGCATGAAAAATGAGATGTCATTTTAACTTTAATACGCTTTACTTTTGTTTGGATCCGTGGCTGCAACTCCAGCTGGAATGTTATTAAAAATAAAGTTGAGCATTTCTTTTATTCACACCTGCACTTTTTCTTATTTCTAATATTTACTTTTGGTCGTGTGGATCCGTTTAACCTCGGCCTTGTTTTGACACATCATCATTGGCACGAAGCAGGAGCCACGTCAAACTTTTCGACTTGAATAGAAGTAGATGAAGGCAGACCGTGGTTACGCCACTCCTGGCAGCGTTTTCCTCCATTTCTTCCTCCCGTCTCTGTCTCTTTCCGTTCTCCTTTGTCACTCTCCGTCCCCGTCCCTCTCTCTGCCATGTCTGGTCCTTGTTAAGATTCCTAGCGGGCGCCGGGAGGCGTCAGACAACGACGAGTCACTAAATGAACAGACAGATTGTTAATTTCCCTCCTCCAGGCGCAGACTGGCCCGGGTTGAAGTCCAATTCTGTTTGGAGACGGAGCAAAATACTGTCACTTATATTAGCTTCCTGACCGTGTTATTCTCTGTCTTTCCCTTCGTTCCCCCCATTTCTCTGTCACCCTATCACTTTGTGCTTCTACAGCACAAAGGAAGCATCCATACAGTCATATTTATCAACTCTCTGCTCTCTTTCGCTTTACTTTCTTGGCACTGTTGCACTCCGTCTCAGCCTGTCCTCTTCTAATCCTGTCTGTTTCGCCCCATCTTCGCTTTCCTCTAGTTTTTTGGACAAGTTAGAGAAATCTGTGGACTTTACAAAGAAGAAAGAATAAGTTTATTCCAATAAAACCCATCATTGTATGATATTTGATAGTGTGCTTGACTAAAATGCAGCTGTTGGGAATTCTAACAACATCCATGTGTGCAAATTCACAATGGCACTTACACCTTTGTCTGTGGAGT
>NW_007577781.1:587562-601256 GCF_000690725.1 Stegastes partitus
GGGGTTGAATGAGTTTGATATAGCTCTACATATATCAGATTCTTGGGTATGTAGAACAGTGTATCATCAGTGTATGATCAGTAGATGGTTAGTGTATTTGTTTGTGTTTATGATGGCTAGTAATCAAGTTGTTAAAAGAGGGAGGATGGGTGGGATGGTATATGTTAGTTGACCTTTTAGTTAATTTGACTTCAATATTGCTCTCTGAAACAATGTCAACAACAAACATTTATGTTTTTGCTACTTTAGGCAGTTGAATTTGAGATTTAAATACTGACTGTAACTTATATTCTTATATCCTTACACTTACATTCTTGCTATTTAGAAGGGTGGACCTGAAAAACCTGGTTTCATTTCTTTACGTGCTGTGATAAGCTCTTTCTTCAACACCTAAAACACTCCATGGAAGTCAAACATGTTAAGCATCATCTGTGACAAATCTCTTTAACTGTGTCTAAACGGCGACCCTTCCCTTTTAACTTTGTTTTGGGTTAAAAGCAAGAAATCGCAGGCAGCCAATCTAATAAGTAGGGTAGGTGGAGAGCGACAATTGTGTTGTGGCCAAAAACTGTTGAGTAATCATTGTGCTTTGACCAAGTGTATTGGAGCACCCACATGCCATTGCACCACATGGTCTCCTCCAGCCACCTCAGGACTTTAAAGTGCCTTGACAGGTTGACTCTGTTGGATTAATTCACAGTGCACAACCATGTGAATGTTGTAGAAAGCAACAAGCACGCTCCTGCTGTGCTCCTGACCTGAATTGCCTTGTTTGGTTTTGGAAATTGAAGACTCTTCCACTGTGAACATTGACATTTCTTCTCTTGATAGTAATGCAGGCCCACCTCTCTTCACCAGTGATGACGTCTCAGCTGGTGACTAGTGCACAGTTTATTGTTTTCTACACTGTTCCACTTTGAGGTCCAGTGAGAAATCATAAAGTGGTCACAAACAAAGGCCCTACAATTGAATGTAGTAAGTTAACAGAAACCAAAAAACAGAATAGAACTGATGAAGTGGACTATTTAGCTGCACAGTTCATTGTTGCAACTACTGCATCAAGTCCTAGTGTGATCTAGTGACAACACCGACTGGAAAACCTGCAAAAGCAGATGCTCAGGAGTTTTAAACCAGATGACCTTACTGGCTAGTTTAAGATCCTCCAGCTCAGTAAAGTTCTGGTGGATGGACAGTGATTTGGGATTATTGTCTTGTTGCAGCATGAAGTCCTGCTCAATGAGAAGGAAGACATTATTTTGCACATAGCAGGACAAAACATGCTGAGCTGCTTCATCCTACTGCTGCCATCATCTGTTCCATCATCAAGAATGATGGAACAGCTTTCGGCTTTCTGTCCCTTTGTTAAAAGTTTAGTTTGGTCTTAACTGTCCAGAAAGCTTTTCACCAGAACTTGTCTGTGTATTTTTTTTGGGCAAATTACAACCCAGTTTTTTGGATTATTGCTGTTTGTACCTCACTGTGTGACCTCTGTAATTTCGCTGTCAAAGTCTTTTTCACAGGTTGCAGAACTTTTCTCTCATCAGCTGGGCCACCCACCTCTGCTGTGTTTATTTTGAAGTCCACCACTGCTTTCTTTTTTTTTTTTTCTGCAGAACTTTTCACACTGCTGATAAATCCATTTCCTGTGCTTTGGCTTTCATTTACTCTTTTTTTTTTTATTTATTGTTGTTTTCTCTTTTTACAGATGATATTTTTCTGCCACAGTCAGTCCTCCTGTCCCCAAACTTTATCTTGGTGCCCTCTGGCTCTAATTGTAGTCTCAGCAGACGCAGAGATCGACTCAAATGAAGGCTGGATGCCCACTGTCCTATAATGTATGGACAATGCATGCAGAATGAGACACCTCAGCAGCTAGTTCCATCTATTGGTCAGTTGTTTACTGACTTTGACACACCTGGATAAAATGGGAAAAAAAATGTATTTGCATCCAACATTCTGGTATTTAAATTCCAAATTTAAGTTCCTAAATGTGAAAAACATTTCACTGTGCTGACATACGGTACTTTTGGAGGGCACTTAACATTAACTTTACATTAATCTGGGCCTCATTCCATTATTTACAGAAAATGTGTGCAATATGAACTAATGAGCTCGTGTGACATCTATTTCCAGAATTCAGTTTCACCTGGACGATCAATGAATACTAACACTGTGCTTTTACACAAACTGAGTTCAAAGTTCCTGCAGTGGTTCATGCTTTAAAATCTGAGTAATTTAGGTACACGCCTTAACTATAGCACTATACATCTCAATAGGGCATTTTTTGTGACACAGAGACCCATAATCGCTTTAGAAACCACCCATAAAATGACTGCCATGACACTCCAAACACCTAAACTGGTTTCAATTATTAACATTTCCATTAATAGACTCCACCTTTACTGTTTAGACAGTTGAGACTGTACTGTTGCACTTTAGTTGATGGGAATGTTTCAACATTAACTTCATTGATATGCAAACGTATGCGTAACGCCGTCACTAATAGCTGTACTATTTTCACTGGAAAGCACTTCTGGCAGTGATTCTGCACTTCGAAGTGGACGCAGATTGTAAATCTGCCGTGTGTGTGTGTGTGTGTCCTCATTACCATAATAAACACCTGCTCCATTCCGAGTATTCGTCACAGTGTCTCAAAGCGATGACTGATCCAAAGAAAAACTCTCTACTTTAAGATCTTGATAAGTCCTTTTATTTCATTTCAAGTGGAATCAAGACTGGCAGGGAAGACCAGGAAGTTGTCCAAGAACTGTATGGCACTGGAGAATTCACTCCAGGATTGATGTAGTCCAATTTCTCTAGATGACAAATTCTGTGAAATTACCATAAGAACCAGCACACAAGCTGGAACACTTATTTTTTTGATTGTGTTCCAAGGGTGGTGTTTGAGAAGATGGTGCAGCGTCTACCGCTCTGGAGCTCCTGGTGGTGCTGAACTAAACCACACCACCTTAGCTGTAATGTTATTGTTGCTAATGTTACTCAGATAAGATTTTTGGAACAAAGTTAGTAGCTGCATCGGCCTTTTTATGCCTTTACACTGGCCAAAGATAATATATTTTCAGTCGTCTTCTCCTACATCCTGCCCCACAACATATCTTTTCACCACCTGGAGGATATTTCATCGCAATTGGCACAATTTTTCACTTTTACTAAATTCTAATTTTGTGGTATGAGGTCAAAGGTCAGTTTGACGACACATCTGTCCCATTCTTGTGAATAAATCAGGAACCACTGGAGGGAATATCATTACATCTGGCACTGACGCTAACAATCAAAGGTCAAAGTCACTGTGATCTCTGTCACAGATGATGCTAATTCTGACAAGATCTCCACAAAAGTCTAATATGATTAAAAAAAACATTTTATATCCAAAAGGTCAAAGGTCAGGCCTTTGCAGATATGGCTGTTAAAGTGCAACTGATTGGCGAAGGCGCACCACAGTGAAGTGGTAATTCTAGTCTGACCGGTCTCAACATGAGGCCAATTTGTTATTGTACTGCTGTGGAAACTCAGAAACACAGGCAATTAGTTATTTGTCTAGCCTTCAGTTCAAGCAGTGGTCAACAGAAATTTACTGCACCCACAAAGGCTAAGGCAGCTCGGGGCTCGGAGATAAGTGCTCAGTGTGCTGCAGGTATCAGCTGCCATAACACACCGCATGCAGATTAATTGGGAGGCGAACACAAAAGATGTTACCTGATGACCCAAAACAAGGCTCCTGGGCCTGAACTCACCATTGTAATCTTCTGTTATATAGACAATTATGTTCATATGTAACTGATTCTAGACTTTAGAGCTGCTGCTTATAGTCATTCAGGGATTCAGAGGTTTGCTGATCTCCTTGAAAAAATCTTACAAATCAATTTTTTGGGGGGGTAGATTTGGAATTTTGACATCATATTCTCCACATATCCAGCCAACTACATCCATTGGGATTTCATATGTATATGGCTAGCTACTTAATGCATCACACCTATCTACATTATATTTCTGAACTTGATGTAGTAGCTTTTAATATTGATTTGGTGGTGCTCATGTGATTTTCATGGTGTGTCATCATCAGATTCAACCCAGACAGTGTGGTGAAGAAGGCCTAGTGCTGGGCAATGTGGCTACAAAGTCTATCACGACAAAGTTTCTTGGATACATTTTAACAAGAGTTAGATAACATATTTTTAATAAATGCCATAAGAAAAGTGGTTATACACTTTGAATTTAACCTCTTGAGCAGATTTATCAAGTTGCACAGGAACCAAAATAATGTAAAGTACATCTAAAAGTATAAGGAAAAAATAAAAGATCTTACTTTTGCATGTATAAAGCGATATAGCAAGTAAAACCTGGTGGTGCATAGATCAGCCAGGACGAAGCCGCTGCATAGCCTTGAGGTTAAGGTTCTGAGAGACTGCTCTGGACCAGGTATCATCAAACAGAGACCCCACACTGGCCTCCGCACACATCCCAACATAAAGTCTATCAGCCCTCTGAGCTGGCCGCCTGGGAGAGTGTCGCTTAGATTGACGACTTTGGCCAAAAAACTCCATTATCATGTCAGGACAGGTTGTTTATGAGCCAGGGAAGGAGCACAAGTTTGTTCTTTGAACTGAAGTTAAGAAAGCCTTCAGAAGAGGCTGCAAACATGACGAACAGCAGAATGTGTGACTGATTGAATCTTTTTAATGAAGGCATCAACTGATGCGTCCTTGTTTACATAATGGTGTATAAGGCGAGGCAGTCGAAGAACAATGAAGAATATTGTATCCTGCTCTCCATCTGGCATGAACAGGAAAATGTTTTTTGATTCATCACACAGCTTTAGAGAGAATTAGCAGCTCTCAAATACTGAAGCAGAATTTCCATCAAGCTTTCATATTTGTTGACCCATACAGTACACACAAGAGTCGTCCTTTAGCCGAGCTGGCTACACATGATTGTAATAAGGGTATTTATTTTTATTGCTATTTTCAAAACTTTCCAAATATCAGAATGAATTATTTTGGGCCAGTGTGTTAATTGAAGTCACAGCTTTTCCATCCTTGGAGAAAATCATTTTTGAACCATGGAGAAAAGCAGCTCAAAGACCTCTTTACCAAGTATGTCACTGACAACCTTGATCATTGTTTGCTTTTGTCTCATGCTGAATGGGAGCGAGATATGTGGAATACCTGACCACTGACACAAACTTCCCATAATGTTTCCTAGTAGTCTAAGATGCTGACACACAGCAATACTTCAAAGACTCCAAGGTTTTTACTTTGTTTTCCATAGATGGTGATTCTTATACACCAGAGGACACATTGTCTGTGAACTAAGGATTCAACATCATGGCTGAGCATTTCCATCTTGCGACTGAGAGTTGTACTGACGGCAGTCTTAAAAACACGGATTCAGACGTCTGGTATTTCATACTAAACAAACACAAGGAACCGATCCTGCCCTGTGCGTGGTGAGACTTTCTGTATCGTTACTTTTCTTCAGAATCAGTTTCCAACATGATTGGATTGCTTCAATATTACAATTTGGCATTGTGGCGTTTCAGGTAGTTTTAAAGTGTTTGAGCAGAGGTGTGGGTGAGCTGGTGTGCTGAGGTGCAGTGAGTGAGTGGGTGGAGAGAAAGGCTGAAACATCCATAGATCTGGACATTTGAGAGGAAGCAACAATGTAGAGTTACATCGAAACCATTTAAAGGCCGGGAAGGATTATGTTCATGACAAAAAAAACCCAAAACTTTTTATATACTGTATAGCTTTGATAAACAAAGATGGGTTTTTAGGGTTTAAATCACTAACCAGAATGGAACTTCAACAACACTTTAGTTTCATAATGCACTGCTTTCCAACTGAGCATGTAAATTAAATATGTTAAACACTTGACATTTGGCGTAATCCATCCAATAATGTGCTTTTTGAATATGAAGCGCTGTAGTTACAAACAGATGTGCAGTGATTGGTGCAATTAGCCTCACTGGTGGTACAATCACTCCTCAGTCTATCCATTTTCTGAACTCACATGCAGTTCAGATGACAACTGCCTGTGTGATTGTTGGAATAAAAGCTTGTATATAAATATAAAGGACATGAGGTATCGACCCAAAATATATGAGACACCTAACCTAACCTCTGACAGTCCTGCTGCCAGTGACACCATCGTTCCCCCTCAGTCATCAATAAAGCTCCGACCCATTCTTTTCCCCGGTGTGGGCCGGACAGGTCGGGGGTGGAGTGTGGACTGTCAGTGATGTTTCACATTGTGACTAGTTAGCGGTGTCGGTGACAGTCTAATCCCGCTCCATCCTGACCCTCCTCATTTCTTCCTTGTTCCATTCCACCTCTCCGTCTCCCTCAGACCGAATAAAAACCGTATCTACAGCCGGGCCGGCGGACGAGACAACGCTCTATTTCAGATTAAATCAGGTCTCGGCTTTCCACAAACACTCTGTCCGCTACGCAGCATCTCTTTCTGGGTAAAGAGAGGAGAGATTGTGTGTGAGGGGGTGAGGTAGTGTACGCTCTCCTGCTGGCTCTGTTTCAGCTCCTTCCAGATTAACTGCTGCACCCTGACCTTTAAAACATCCCTTATTGAGCTCGGCGTAGCTCACAGGGGCATGCTCGGTTCGATAGCCCTTATTTTATCCGCACGGCGCCACGGGGCAGCGAGTTAGTCAGTCCAAATCATCCCACTTTCTATAACAAGCAAATTTCCTGTGACCTATGCTCTGCGGATGTACAAACTCGACTGGAAAACACTGTTACCGCCAGATACTTAATTTGTTGCTGCACTGTTGCCGACTGAATTTGAGTTGATGATGAAAAGCTAAATTTGTAAATTGAATTTTATTTTCAGCAGGATTGTGCCCTCTGTTTATAATTTATTTAGCACTGTGAGAAACTGTATTACAAGAGGAAACAATTCAGTATTTGAAAGGGTCAAATAAAAAGATTCTTCATGGTGTTATTTAGTATTTTTTGAATTATCCAACACCGTAATGTTCCTTGCAGGCAGCTTGTGATGGTAAACACTCCTCTAGTGTCACTTTCACCTATTTGCTGCCGAGTAAATGTGCTGTTTTGTGTGCCGATGTGCAGGAGGCCTCGGAGTGCAGCTGGCAGACGACAGAGCGGGAACCTTGAAGGCTTGCCACGCTAACTTCACAGCGGATTGAACAGCTTATGAGTGGACTGTGGACAAACAGTTGACACAGTGTTACTGTTGCATCTGCTCCCTCCTCTCCGCCCTTCTGTCGCTCTTTGTTGCCGTGCCGACAGGCTGCCCAGCATCCCGCGTAAACAGAGACCGTATCAGCTCAAGTTCAGTACCAACAGCAAATGTTTGAAGTCGACTCGGTTTCGCCAAACGCCACATGCTTGGTAGCTGAACTAGCCGACTGAAATCCGCCTCTCTTCAACACGTGGCCGTCCCTCTTGAACTCGACGGCGCGGCGCCGTTTAAATCCTCTTCATCCTTTCTTCTTCTTACTCTAATGTTTCGCACATCGGCGCATTCATTCGATGACGGTTTGAGGCGGGGATGATATAACCGAGTTCATCAACGAGGTCACTTTGCACTAATGCAGCGAGACTGGCCATTTTCACACCTATCTCCCTTTTTTTTTTTCTTCTCTCTCCTTACTTTCAGACACCAAGCTGTCCCATTTCCCATCATAACATCATCAAAGATAACTCGCCCAAACACATTGCTTCCTTGAGAGGCGCAATCCATCACGGCAGACAACAACAAAAAAAGAAAAGGCCCAGTGTGAATGTATTAAACATTGGTAAACATTAAAAATTAGCATTTTTGGAGGCTGTTCTACACCGTACACTGCTAGCAATTTTCCATCTTGAGAGGAGATAGAACAAGAAATGAAAACACCATCTGTTGATTGAAGGACTTGCCTTGCTGGATGTAAGCAGAACACAACCAAAAGCTGGAACTCATTGTTATTTTTTTTGCATTTTGACATTATAGCAAGACAAAGACTGTTTACCAAGAGTTTGTCCTGAATTCCTTTTCTATTTGTGTTTTTGGGTGTACTTTATTAGACAACTTAAGTATGACAGCTGGATACAAAGGTATATGTATTAAGTAGGGGGAATACCAGATAATGGCTTACTATTTATACAAAGTACTGCCTCTCGAGGAATGGTAAAGGATCTGAAGCAGTGCTTTAAGAACCAGGGTGAATGAAGAGGTCAGCCAAGTGGAGAGAGAAAGAATGGCTCAAAGAAAAGCTTCTTTATGGAAACAAAATACACCAAAACCTTTATTCATTGATCACTTAATGGTTGTTAGATAATGACACAATAACAAACCCATCCTGTGTGGGCCAATAAACACTTTACACAACAATGAAGCCTTTGTGTTGGAATTTTAATGATGACATTATCGTATAAAATGCTGAAAACGGCATTAACAAATGGCATTCAGTTATTCTGCAGGAAGAACACGATCCCTCACTGGCTTCCCACTCACAAACGCTGCCATTTGTGTCGAACGGCGCGTGCAGCCAACTTCAACTGGCAGCTCTTCCTCAAGTCTCATCCCAAAGGCGAGAAGGATGTTTTGATTTTCACACCCCAGCACCCTGTAAAGGATCACATTGTGCATCTGCCAGCCACAGGTGTGCGACAATGACCGAACACGCAGCATGCTGGATTTGGTTTCAGAGGAGAATCCGGCTTATCTGCACCATGACAGCCTCGGAATTAAAAGGACTTTAAAGTGCGACAGAATGCGTTTATTGTGCACACGCTGCCTCTGAGCAGCACATCCAGCGAGGTCAGCGCTGTGTCATGGTGAAATGCATGAGAAGCAAGGTGCGTTTTAGAAGAATAAACTGAAACAACTACAATAAAAACAACAAAGTGAAGGCCGTAGAAGTCCAGTGATGTATTAAAAGAAGACACTGACAGTCTTACATCGTTTGAGAGAGAATTTCTTAGCTCGATCACCTCTGGTCTCGTTTTAGATTCAGGAATAGTCAGATGGTTCATGCCAAAGGATCTGAAACAGCAATGAGACTGACAAGGAGTTAAGAACACAAATTTAAGTTGGTACCATGTTAGGCTTTAAAAACAAGCAATGGAATCTTAAAATCAATTGTAAAACTAACCGGCATCCAGTGAAGTCAAGCAAGAATTGTGGTAATATTGTCACTTCCGCTGGTATTTTGGATTAACTATGAATATTTCCCTTATTTACCAAAGTAACCGAGCCTAGGAATGTCTTAATGATCTTCTCTAAGTCTGAAAACGAAGCAAAGAAAGGCTCCGACCTCAGAGATCAGCCCAAGCAGAATGAAACTAGACTGTTCGGCCTTCACAAGCACTGAAAGACAGCCATGAATTGAAGATTTCAAGCCTTTTTCTTAAACATAGCTGAGAAGATATTTACTCAGTGTGTGGGTTGACTTGAATTAAAGCTTCATATTATATTTACATTCCACCTCTAGTTGTGAGCTGTGCCATACCGAAGTGTAAGAAGCTAAGCATGGTTTTGAAAAGAGTTCTCATCTGGGTAGTTTTACATTTCAGGAAATGTGTTTATTGTCGAATTAATCCCTCAGGATTAGTGCTACACTCAAAATGTTTTGCTAAATATGAAGGTACAACCAGCAGCCGATTAACTTCACATAAAGACTGGAAGCTCAGGTGTCTCGTCTGTGGTGTTTGCCAGGAAACCAGTGGAGACTCCAGACATGTAACAACTAAGTAAAGATCTTCCACTAAAAACAAAAACATGCCACTTTCACTGTACCCAGTAATGCAAGTTTTTATATCTTAGATTTTCTCCCTGTAATCTCTCTGTTAAGCAAAGCTATTCAGCAGCAGCTCGCTCTAGAGGGTGTACACACATGAGAGTAGTATTGATTTTTTTTTTTTTCACGGGAGAAAGCAAAATGGCAAAGTATCCAATTTAAACTTAATATGTTCGACTTTCTTTAGTTGAATTTCTGAAAGTGTTTCTGTGTCTGCTGGTTGAAAAAAATAAAAGTCCTTGATTTAATACTGCACCTTAAAGGCATCATATGAAAGTGGCTCCTGTTTGTATCCTTTAAATATTTTTTAAAGGTAATTTCTGTGCCATGAAATTTATAGAAAGAACCACGGTGTTCGTATTGGGCGTTTATCACAGTTTCTGCTGTGTTCACCAACATTCTTTTAATTTGATCTTCATAAAACCACAAAAAAGGCAATTTAGTCACACTGGTCTACAGGCCTACAACCACTTATTTAGAAAACTATGACTATTATTTAAGTCCTGATGTTATTGCCATTTATATAATTGACATTTTAGTTCTGTATTTGATGTTCTACCTGTCAAAGCACTTTGTGAACTGTTGTTCTTAAAGGTGCTATACAAAAAAAGTTATTATATAATTATTATTATTAGTTAAAACCTGCAGAAACATCACAGAGGAGAGAGCAGGAAGCTAACATGCTCTGAGCTGAGTGAACTAAACACATGTTTTTGTCAACCTTGGGGTTTCAGTGTCAGAACCCTGCTGAAGGTTTAATCATTTCCAAGCTTTAACTTTCAGACTCAGAGGTTTCTATTTCTGTAATGGGCTTAACAAGCTGCAGTACAGCTACAACTGTAAATGGATAAAACAAACAAATGTTTGTTTTTTTTTTTCTTTTTGACTACTCATCAGTTCAGTTTTATTTATGTTGCATCAGTTCACAACACGTGTCATCTTAAAGCACTTTACATAATAAAGCAGACTTACAATTACTGCGATATAAACGGCAGACTATAAAAACTGGTAAACAAGAAAAGGATAAAGGGATGGAGGAGGAGTGAGTCACTCTATTCAGATGTTATCATATCATTTAGCAAACATAATTATCATACATCGTTTCTCCTTCACCTTCTAGTACGCTTGGTTATTCTCTTCCAACTGGTTCTCATCTTACTTAACAGCTGCCTTTTGCTGTCACTCACTGTTTTCTGCATGATGTTGACTTGACTCGTCTGTGGTTGCTTAAGTTCAGGCACTAAAATATGTCATTAGGTTTATAAATGAATCGTAGTTTGGGTTAGAATAAACCCTGATGCTACGTTTACCACATGTCACAAAGCTTCATTTTTTTTTAAAACCATTTCCAGGGTGATGACTTTACTGGAGTTTTACATGCACTTGTGTCAAACTCACCTGAAGGTGATCGAGCTTTTGAGGCCGTGGCACCTAAACTCTGGAATCCTCTGCCTGCACCCTGATGGTCTCCTGAGTCTCTCGTTTCTTTTAAAAGCCAGCTAAAGACACACCTGGTTGTCTGTCTCTAAGTGTCGCCCTGTGATAGACTGGTGACCTGTCCAGGGTGTCCCCTGCCTTCACCCTGAGTCAGCTGGGATAGACTCCAGTCCCCTGCAACTTTATGGAGGATTAAGCGGTTTATAGATAATGGATGGATGGACTTTCTTATTCACACGACTACTGGGGTCGCTTTCTGTTAATCAGTGATCAGAATGGACGGTAATTTGCCTCCACAGAGCCGACTAGCAGGTGGACCAGGCCCCAGGAGGCTAATATGTAGAGGACCTGGGATATAAGAGCAGGACCCAGCACAGATATCTTAAAGGTGCACTTCTGAATGCCACAGTGTGACTGTAAAGTAGATTAGAACACAAAATATCATTCATATGATCAGGTTGGGCTTCATTAAAGTTACTCATTATTGACTTACAATCAACAGAATGAATAGCAAGTATGGTGCCCGATTTCAAATAAGTTTAATCATAAATCAACTGTTAGGTACAATTAGTTCATTCAACTTCTGCCCTCTGTTCACACAAACAGAAGGAAAACCTTAGAAAACTAGTGTCATCACTTTACAGTTTATCCCACCACAAACAACAGAAATAACCAGATTGTAGGGATTATTTTTAATTAAGGATTTGTTCATCAGCAAACACGTCGTGTCAGCTTAGAGTTGGTGCATCACACTGGGGCCGCTTGACAGCAAATTCTCTGCCTGCTTTTTTGTTGCCAGCATCAGACCTAAAACGAAACATGAAAATGATTTGATCAAATTTGGATAAATATCTCGGAGTAAATTACAGCGAATGAAGTGTTGCAAAGTTAAAAAAAACAGGCTTTCAAAGCAGAAACCCGTTGCTCAGTCAACCCTGAAACTCTCATTAGGAGAAAATATGTGTGACAGACAGGTGTAGAAAGGCAGGGAAAGGAGATGGAGAGGGAGGAGCCGAGCAGAGGGAAGGCGACGTCTGAAAGAGAGACGGACGGATAACGAGAGAGAGATCAGCCTATCTGATCAATACCTGCTTTAGCTCTCAGCTTCAAAGGCCACCAAACTGAGCTGTGCTGGAGCAGCTCAACGCCACCAGGTGTGTGTGGATTCACGTGCATCTGCAGGTACGCGTCTGCATCCTGTGTGTATTTGTGGAGGCGTTTTTTTCCCCCACTTCGTGTGTTATTGTCTTTGTGTGTTCGGGAGGTTGAGCTGAGGTTTAATGAGCGTTCAGGCCTCTGGATCAGACTGTTTGCTCCATAAAGCCTGCAACTGCCAAAAGCTTCCTTTTGTGTGCAGGGGCTTTGTTGTGTGTGTGTGTGTGTGTGTGTGCGCTCTTATATGTGTGTGTTTAGCTGGTATTACTGGCAAAGCAAACTGACACACACACACTCGCGCGCGCACACACACACACAGAGCAGAGCCGCAGTACAGTCGGGGTTATTGTGAGGAAATAAATCTGCCGTTGTATAATTTGAAGAGATCACTTTCAACAGGCTGTTGTGTGAAGTGCGGAGCCACAGAAAGGGTCCAACCTCTCCAGTTTCTGAATGGCAGCACAGTTTCCTGCAAATCCCTGGTCCTGGAGCTGTTGCTAAGAAACTGCTCTTTCAAGGCTGTTGATCTTTAGATAGGTGGGGGGGAAACACACTTTGCAATAATGACAGCATGAAGACTTAGGCAACCAATAATCTGTAACACTCTCAAAAGGAAAAAAGAAAAAATTCTAATGCCCACTGAAGGATTCAAGGATGTTTTACATTTGCTGCACTGGATCTGTTAAAGTCTTTCGTGGCATTTTAAGCTGACAAAGGAAAGCTCTCACTGATGGAGAATATTGATCAAATTCCACGAGTTGTTCATCCGCTTACATGTGTATAATTTAATGACCCTATTGACAACAACAACAACAACACAAATTCTTCTTTATAGCACACCCTTTTTACTCTGATTACACACACTCTTGGTATTCTCTCATCCTGTTTCATCATCTGGAGCTCTTCTGACAGATCATGTGATGCAGCTCTCCGTCACTGCCTTTTAACTCTTTGTCCCAGTATTATCCCATTAAGCCCAAACCAGATGCGATGGTGTGTCTCTACGGAGTATCTGTGGTAGCCATTCTGGTTATGTGTTGCTTTCCAACAGTGTAATCATCAAACCCCCCCCCCCACATAATTACAGCTCCTCCTCCATGTTTCATAGTGCAAACTACACCTGCAGATACCATCTGTTCATCTTCTCTGTTTCTTACAAACACACAACAGGTGGAACCAAAAAAATCTCTCTTGGACTCATCAGACCACAATCTAGATTCCCACTGGTTTAATTCCATTCCTTGTGTTTCTTAGTCTGACATTTCTTCTTCCTGGTCTCCCTCAGCAGTGGTTTCTATGCAGCGGTTCCACCAGCCTCCTCCCT
>NW_007577781.1:602601-613935 GCF_000690725.1 Stegastes partitus
TGAAACTACAGAGCTGTGACTAGTTTTACAGATTTGCATTCTCAGTAATGATCATGAAATCTCAAAAGTTAAAAAGCTCCAAACCAGCTATGAAGGTGAGGTTGCTTTGTCAACTCATCTCTCTGTCATTCCTCATTTATTTCCATGTTAAACTGAATTCTTCCCTGTGAACAGAATTTCACCCTTTTGCAGGTTAAACTGGTCACAGAGTCAGTTCAGTTGTATTTGGGTTTTCGCAGCACATGAATTCAACTGTTTATGTTTTCTGCTTCTTCCACTCATTTTCAAAATGTTGCTGTTTATGACTGAAGCATTTTTATTCTGGATGCTGCCCTTGTGTTGTCAGTGTAAATAGTTAATGCCTTAAAATGTCCAGCAGGACTTCTAGACTCTTCATGTCAGAGCAGACAAACTGATTTAAACCTCTGCCAGGTTATACATCCCATCTGTAGCTCTCTCTGCTTACAGTACATCTGCTTTTTCATAGATTTCTCACGCCACCTCAGCGCCCTCAACCTTCACCTCTTGTCTCTTCCTCTGTGTCTTTGTCTCTCTCTTAGCAGCACTTTTAAATGAGGTTTGTTGTCTCCACTCTCTTTCACACAAACCGATGATATTTTAAAGGCTGTCAGATAGTCAGACAGTCTTTGTGGGTCCAGACAGACCACAGTGTCCCACTGCTTTAGGGAAAAATAATGAAAAGACATCATTCAGGTTTGCTGTCAAGCATGTTTTCATGTGTGATTTAATGTCCTTCCATACATCCTGTGGTCTTTGCTGACAGTCCATTTTACATTTAGATTGTGAGTGTTTAAATAAACTTGTACGTACAGTATATGTCCAGGATGTTGTAGTTCGACCCCAGTTGAGGTAACAAATCATGTTCATTTTTCACATTCCTAAAGCTTCCAGTCAAACCAGTTTTCTACTTTTAACCAGCGAGCGGCTCCAGTTCAGCAGCTGGCATCCAGTGCCTTGGGCAATGGATGCACAAGATTGAGTCTTAAGGGACGATTACTCATTTTTCCACCCAGACATCCCAACTGTTGAGGGGATTCCAACCAGTAAGCCACTGGTCATTGGCCTGGAGGTATTTGGCAATGTGACAAAATGTTCATATCATGTCACTGACAGCGGCAGATTTACTGCATTTAAATCAAATCAAATTAAGTTTATTGTCATTTTGCTGTAGTACAGGCAAGATGAGAGCGTTTCTACATTTAATTAGTAAGTTTTGCAGAATGCATGTCTGGGATAGGCAAGACACGAGAACGTTCGCTGTCGCTGTCTCCTGAAGGGGCCACTGCATCCATGTGCGCTGCCATCACAATTAAATTTTCATTTAATTACAATTTTGAGAAACTTGTATTTACTTGAGTATTTAATGCTATGCCCTGTGATGGACTGGCGACCTGTCCAGGGTGTCCCCTGCCTTCGTCCTAAGTCGGCTGGGATAGACTCCAGCCCCCCATGACCCTAGTGAGGATTAAGTGGTGTATGGATAATGGATGGATGGATTTAATGCTATTTTACCTGTAGATTTAGATATAAGTAGGCTGTTTGTTGCTTTTAAGATGAAGATTGTACATAAAGAAAAACATCATCTTTCTGTTTATGACCTCTGATGATTATTTTGTGTCTAATGAGGATCCTTCCTGTGGTTTAGATGTTTTAGAGCTCTTCCACGAAACACAGATTTTCACTCCAAACCTCTCAGATGGTGTCATTTAACAAAGCATTGAAATATCCATCATTTCACAAAACAAACAACAAAAATCTGTTGGAAATTGCAAAATTTAGAAAAAGCTGCAGAACATGTTTTTAATTGATTTGTTCTCTCTAATCTTTATTTATCTTGTGACCATTTGAAAGGGCCCAAACCCCAGGTTGAGAACCACTGGACTAGTATAGCTAAGTTTAAATAAAATAATTCAAACTAAATTGACCTCAATGAAATGCTGCCTATACATATATTCATCAGTATTAACAATGTTACGGTGACACATGTCGTATAGCTGGATACTGTGTTTTGACATCACCCTATCAGTACTCAAGATTTTGAATTATTGAGAAAATTGAGATGTTTTTTTATTTCATTTTTAAGAAACCGTTCAAACTAACTGCCTCTGGAGTGTATCTAAGCTTAACATAATGGACCGTGTGCTGTTGACGTGTCGGGCTAACTGGTCTGTGGATGATGCAGTCAGCTGGGCTCACACTTCATCATCCAGCATCCAGACAGTCAGCAAACCTATGCCAGGATCCTGTTTGTTGACTTTAGCATTTAGTTCAGCTGTGCCAGAGCTCCTCTAAACCAGGCTCTCCCAGCTGACTGTGCCTGAGCCTCTTTGTCTGTGGATCGCTAACTTCCTGACAGACAAACAGCCGGCGCATGTGAGGCTGGGATAGAAACACTCACCTCCACTCCTCTGACCGTCGGCGCAGAGGCAGCCGCACCCCAGCATGCTCTCTCTCTCTCTCCTCTGCTGTTTCTACACAAATTACTGCATCTCCACAAGGCGTCTCGGGTTTGCATATAGTCTGCATACAGAGCGAGAGCGGCTATAAATGCTGGTGCAGATACAACTGCCTGGAGCTAAATACCCCCCACTGCCTCCACTCACCATCAACAGCTCCACAGTTGCAGCTGTGAAGCCATTTAAGTTTCCTGGCACCACTGTCACTGAGGATGTAAAATGGGACATCGACATAAGCTGCATAACTAAAAAAAAAAAACACAAACAGGCCCAATTGAGGATGTTCTACCAGCGGCTGGTAGGGAAGTTTAAACCATCACTGTTGTGGGGAAGAGCTGGAACCTGGACTCAAATGCAGACCAAAGGACGCAGTGAGGGCAACGTTTAAAAGGGTACTTTCTTGCTGATGAAGGTGAGGGAAGCTTGGAGAGTCTCTCTTTAAAGGGGAATGTGGAGGGCTTGTGGTGGCTAGCTTGCAGAGATGCAGGGCGCAGAGTTAAAAAGAGAGCCACACGAAGGCTGAGGAATCTGAGCATAGACTGTATAAAAGATGGACGTAGCAACCAGCCCTGAAGCCAAAAAATGAAGAAATGAAGCCAACCGGGAAGTGTCAAAAACCTGCAATATCACTACATCCACTAGCTGCTGGCTCCAATAAGCCCTGGCTCCCATAGACTTGAATTGGACAGGAAGTGATCACAGATCACGACATACCGCATTCCTACAGCTCAGGATTTTTTTCTTATTAGTTTTCATAGTCATGTCCAGAGATCAGGTGGCCAATCTGAAAGTAAATCAATACTGAATTTTAAAAAAAATCGTCAACATTTTGTGGGGCAAGGGGCGTGGCTGGCTTGATTGACAGTCAGCAGCGACCATACTGACGAAGCGAGCAGAAGGCGGTAAATGTGGGCGGGCAGAGAGAGCCCGCCTCTCAATCCGTCTGACCAATCGCTGCTCCTATGGCTCCGCCCCCCTCTGACGATTTTTGCGTCACTGGCTCCAAAAATCCAAGATGTCAACCAGGAAGTAGCAAAACCCTGGCTTCATTTTCTCAGTGCAGAAACCAACGGGTGACGTCACGGAAGCTACGTCCATCTTTTATACAGTCTATGAATCTGAGCAGTCGAATTCCTGGTTGTGTTGACAAGGCAGAGGTTCAGTGAGATGGTGAGGCTGGAAGCTGAGGCACAGGATGTAGCAGTGATAGCCCTAGCAAGCATGGGGCATTAACTTGGAGCAGAGTCAGCCGAGCTGATACCGAGAGCTGAACCAGGGTTTGTACGAGGTGTGTCGGAAAAGTTCCAGGATTGCTGTCACAAAAGATATTTCAAACCCAAACTACAAACTACCAGTTTTCCCCTTCAGATGATCAACCAGCTGATTGTCAGCAGGGACAAGGAGGTCGGTAGCCTACACACACCAGACAGACAGGAGAAGGGAGGACAGATGAGAAATATCAGGGAATAGACAAAAAAAACCCACAAAAGGAGCAAGGTGCGACTAGGACTGTAGCCACCACAGGCAGTGTCAGTCCGGCTCCACACTGCTATCATTGGTCCATCCTCACGCCATCCATCACTGTCTGGTACAGCGCTGCAGAGAAACGAGACACTCAGAGTGCATCATTTGCTCAGCTGAAAAGATCGCTGGTCGCAAACGATTGATCAGCTGCTTTCCCATCAGGGCAAAAGTATGTTCAGGCAAGATCACCTCTGACCCCTCCCACCTCTGTGACCTCCTTCCCTCAGGCAGATGACTGAGATCCATAAAAACCTCCAGACACAGAAACAGATTATTACACTGAACAACGCAATCCATCAGAGTTACTGGTTGCACATACGTCATTTAATCGTTGCGCTTGTCACCTGCACCATATGTCACCTGGATGGACACCGACATCATGGAATCTATGCATTCATCCTCTCTATACACGTCTTTTCTGTCCTTTCTTTGGTGTGGATACATTTTTAAAAATCTTTATTTGCTTTATAGATTATATATGACTACACTTTGCAACCTCATTGCATTTGTGGAGCAAACACATAGTCGCATGCCGAGCTAATAAAACAGATTCTAATTGAAAACTTGAAAGACTGAAGAGATTTGCCTGATAATTTGACATTTTGATAATTCATGGCCTGGCTGGGTATGAATCAGATGTGACTGTGAGTAGTTCCTGTTTAAGCTGCTTCACTACAACTTAAATAAAAAGTAGAACATTTCCTTCCCACAGGTGTGCAGATGCACTGATATACATACAATAATGGTGAATTAAATCATCATTAGTTGTCTTTAGCTTCACTCGTTACATCAGTAAAACGCCTTAAAAATGTTGAGTCATCACTAATTTCACAATTGTCACTGCTGAATGTTCACTGGTTTTTCATATGTAGACCTACTGGGTATTTTTTTTAACAATATACTGTCACATCTCTTTTTTTTTCATTTCTCTTTCACTGCTAAATTAATTCATCACTTTGAGACCTGATAGCTCATTCAGAGTTGTGGATCCAAGCTGAGGAGATCACCCTGTGGCTATAACAGACTTTTTAAAGTTCATTAGGTCTCCTAATTGACATTAGTCGGGTCTATTATTGCTGAGGCAAGACTGTAAAAGTTCACAAATGTGTTGCACTTTATTCAGGGAAGCTAAATGCAGTTTTTGACAGCTAAAGGGGTTTGAAGACAACAGTGTGAGTGCTGCTGGTTAGTATTATTGTTTGAAACATATTGGTACTATTATCTCTCATATGTGGAAATATTATCAAGTCTTTTGACACCAGACCAGACATGATCTGATACAAAAATGTTTGCAAAAGAAACATCCCTAAGCCATTTGGTGCTCTCTCGTCATTGATTTAACCCCGAAAAACACCTTCAAGGCTAGAAAAAAACACCTAATGAACACGTTAAGGTAGAAAAAGACTTTTAATGGAGAGAAAGTTCCTGTTTTCTTGAAGTAAAATCAGGCCATTCATTTCGTTTGACTAAAAAAAGTCTACATAAAGAGGAGGCCAGGGCTGTGTTTCTGTGCCAAGACCTACCCAAGACAAAATCATCAAACACTCCTACGGTCCATGTAGAGATCAGGAACAGATACCACTGTTCAAATAAAATAGACACTAAAATGAGGTCATAAAAGCTTACTAAACAGTCATAAAAACGTTTCGGTATAATTAAGCACTACTTCACACTACCTAAAAAGTACATTAGTTGGTATAGAAGCAGCTTCAAAGTATATTTCATAATATTAAAAGCTTCAAAATGGCAGACTGTATTACACTGGTGTAGGTTTGGACTTATTGAGACTGAACCTGCACCACATAAACTTGATTTGCACCCGATTTGTCACAAATGCAAAAAAAAGATGAGGGTTTAAAAAGGTAATTAAAGCCTAAAATCATAACTGTCTCTATAATTTTTTCCAAATGAAGTTTTGAACTGCTGCAAAATTAATTTAGCAAATGTCTCCCAGCAAAGGGAAACAGAAGCAGCTGGGCATCTCCACCCACACTTCCCCGCTGAATATCAAAAACAAAATCAATTATTCAAATAAATCAGTTTAATTTTTATCCTGAATGAATGTCCTGTCCTATCAGTCCTCCTTTCCCACCTGACTTTGTTTTTTTTGTTTCCCTTTTTTTCCCCTGTCTCTCTCTATCTCTTTGGCTTTGTTAACATAACTCAAACATTTGTGTCCACATTCAGATCAGGGGATGGCATCTGTGGTCATGAATTCTTCTTCTTCTTCTTCTTCTTCTTCTTCTTCTGTGTGTGTCTAAAGCTTTATATAGGTACTCTTGTGTATCCTTTACCATCCAACAGATGAAAAGAAAAGCAAAAAACTGCACCGCATTTTCACATTTCTTATTTTTATTTTCCTTCGCTATGCTCGCTGATCACAGGAATTTTTTATAAGCATATTTTTTTTTCACTGAATTACGATTTGGTCATGCAATAACTTTGATCCCCCGACAGAGCTACAGCGCGTGCTGTATATTTCACTTGCATAAACTCTACATGTATTATTCAGATATCTTCCCTTATATAAGTAAAACAGATTCCCTCTTCAGTGGGGTACTATAGTATAATGTATTTTATGAAAACAGTCATTCTCTTGGTGGGAAAGGAAAGTGCTGAAATGTGCAGAGTCCACATCAAAGAAAACAACAGGTCAGAAATAAGGAGCTGAATGAGAGAGAAGAGGTGAGATGGGAACAATTAACAAAGATTTAATCACTATAATAAAATGATTATCAACTTGGCAGAGCTTGCCCAGGTTTCACTGATTGAGTTATAATTTGCACTCCGCATAACTGTAAAATTTTAATTAAGGGAACATTTTGACTTAATTTTAAATAATTACTAAAAAGTAATAAATGTTATGACTGTTTTCATTCAGGCCGTTATTTCCCTTTTGTTCATGATCGTTTTATCCTGCATGGTGGAGCGCTCTATAAGGTTTGTCTCAGTGTAAGTGTTTTAAATGAATCACTGTCTGTCTTTATGCTTACTAATGATGACTCAGACAGCACTGCAGACAACCGTATACAGACACGTGATAAATTAATGGCACAATAGTTTTGGTATTTTGTTTTTTAATGAATGAAGTGCTGCATTTCTGAACTGCAAAAGGAGGTGGTTGGGGTGGATGACGGGTGTATGAAACACAAAACTAGAGAGACATGGGCTCACATTCAGAGTCTTATCTGTGGTTGGGAAGTTGGAAACAACAAAACCACTTCGGTTAGGAAAAGGTTGTGGCTTTTGTTAACGCCACTGTGGACTTTTGTTGTTTTAAAGCGAATTGTGATCTTTATCTAACCTCAGCTAAGTGTTGTGAGTGCCCAAACATGACCATAGAAAGTAGAGTAATCCTGAAAAATTGGATATGTTGGCAGAATCATCCATCCATCCATTTTCTTCCGCTTATCCGGGTTTGGGTCGTGGGGGCAGTTGGCAGGGCAGGTCATTCCAGACTTCCCTTCCCCGGGCGACACTTTCCAGCTCTTCCTGGGAGATCCCGAGGCGTTCCCATTTCCAGCTGAGCAATATAATCCCTCCAGCGGGTTCTGGGTCTGCCCCAGGGTTTCCTCCCAGGTGGATGTGTTCGGAAGTCCTCCAGAGGAAGCCTCTCCGGAGGCATCCGAATCAGACGTCCATACCACCTCAACTGGCTTCTTTCGACGCGCAGGAGCAGTGGCTCTACTCAGAAAAAAATACTACTATGACAGACTTTTTGCATCGTGATCAAAAAGCAGCACATCTACGTTTCATCCTGAATGTAGTGGAGTTGAAGTATAAGGTACAAACAAACATCCATGTTGACCCATGCACACAGTAAGGTGGTGTACGTGAACAAAACAAGGGAGCCTTTAGCTTTTCCAATAACTTGTTGAACCCAAACATTCAATAGATGTATAATTCTTCAGTAGACACCGTTCGTCTAACTTCCACATTTTGCATATTTATCCAACATCTCTAAAGTCAGCTTCCTGTTTTGATCACTATTTCATGAATTCCTAAACTTTTAAGTTGTTTGTGGGGTTTTCTTGTTTGTGCTGCCCATTTAATACCCCCCAGCATTCAAATGGGGTTAAAATCTGGACTATGGCTTGGCAATTTAAGATCCCTCCATTTCTTCTTTTTGAGCCATTCCTTGGTGTATTTATTAAAGTGCCTGGGACCATTGTCCTGTTGAAAAGTCCACTTCCACTTTGGGACAGATGGCTTCACATTGTGCATCAGATCAAAGAGTGCTTGAAGACTATTTCTGGTGAAATCAATGACTACAAGCTGTCCAGTCCCCGAGGCAGTGAAACAATCTCAAACACTTCCACCGCCGTGCTTCACAGTTGGTTTGAGGGTTTTCTCATGGAAAATTGTCTTTGGTTCGCGCCAAACATATCTCCTGTTGCTGCGGCCAAACAACTCCGTCTTTGATTTTTTTCTCTCCAGATCACGTTCATCCAAGAATCACGGTGTCTTCCTGCATGTTTGTTGGCAAACTGTGGTTTTGCTCTCATGTTCTTTTTGCACAACAAAGGCCTTTTCCTGGCACACCTCCTGCGAGGGTCAAATGTGTGAAATCCCTCTCTGATAGTAGATGCTAGAACTTTGACATTAGCAGTTCCAAGAGTTGCCTACAAATCCCGAGAGACTTCTGTTTGAGGTCTGCTCTCGGCCTGATTTTCCTGGAGCTGCCAGTTCTGGACAAACTGGCAGTCGTTTGAAATCTGCTTCACTTGTAGATGATTTTCCCAACAGTTGAATTATTTATGTCAAATAAATCCCTTTCCACAACATCTGCAAGCTCTTTTTTTTCCCCCCTCTCTAGCCTTAGTAAGATATGTCTGATGACACCAAACACTTAAACACCAAAGAGACCCAGACTCTGGATGTCAGAGTTTTAGAACAGGTTCCACTTGATTCAAATTTTAGAGATTTGACGGTGTGATAAAGGTACTTCGTTTTTCCACATGACTGATCTGATTTTTACATTTTTATTATGGTTCAATTCAAAAGGAACAGAAGCACTATACTATAAAGCAGTTAGAGGTGTGAACGGGTTTACTTGTAGTGGTCCCAGTGAGGGTAAAGGACAAAGACATTAAACCAAGAGCACATCCAGGATGGACAGAACAAAGCAACATGTTTATTTAAATGTAAACAGTTGTGCAGGGAGGACGGTTTTGCAAGGGTTCCAACCATTGCGTAATTCTTGGATCCTGATTACATCGGTTTAATGTGTGTTTAATGCTACAAATTATCCTGACATTACAGTCACTTGTCATCCAGAAGAGCAGGGAACATCCCAGTCAAGTGAAGGGTTGTGTGGAAACAGTGGATTCTAATTACAGTGATCCAACATTTGCCTTGCATTTCAGGATGACTGAACATTTCCAATGAAGGATAATGAACTTCTTACCCTTGAAACTGTGTTAAGATTTGCACGAGTTATTTTAGTTATGAGTATCAGGCAATATCATGATCACTGTTGTTAGAATATATTATTGCAATATTTACAACTATATGTGTGAAACAACCCATATTTAGAGGATGTTTGTTTAAACATAATCCACCATATATGTACCTGTTATATTTATCATTATGATTCACATACATTCTTAAACTGAGATGTACCAGAAGACATTAAATAGACAGACTTAAGAAAGTTCTCTCTATTTGCACTTTTATGATTGAAGTTCCTGTGCCTTTGATCTAAAATAAACCCGTTCAAACAATATACTCACTCTTGTGAATTTATCTTGGTGCTGGATATTTACCCACCTACAATTCCCTCTGTGTATGTAGCAGTGTGAAACCCTTAGAGGAAGATTAGTGTTGGCTTATTTTACAAAGTCATAGAAACTTCTACTGTAAACTCATACTGCACATGAAAAAATGTTCTTTTCTAGTAGTTTCAGGCCAGTTCGACATGTCAGAAGAAGCCCTGCGTTGTGTTTTCGTGACCATGTGCAAGGTCCCGATGAATGAATGCATATGACAGCCCATAGAGGATGATGATGCAAACCTGGCGAAGGGCTTTTAAGACAAAGCTGACTTCCCCGGAGCCATCAATGGCACACACATTACCATCAGTTCACCCTCTCTCCATAGAAACGGTTACGTAAAAAGGAAAGTACATGCAAGTATTCAACTCCAGGCATTGTGTTCATTAGAGATGTACAAAACAGAACATTTTCACCCATAAGTTCCACTTTTTTTGTCGAAGTTCTAACAAATTGCTTTAAATTTGTTTTTCCTTTCACCGCCACCTCTGCTTGTTCTTGCAAGGCCATGAGTTCTGACATATGCCTCCGCTGCTCGGTGACACGTTGCTTTAAACCACAGAGGTGCTTCAAATGTAGACTTAAGCTTTCCTTTTTGTGTTGTAAGTTTATGGTTCTGGGCCAACTGGGTCTGATCATCCTAAGTGGAACAGAGGAAGATGTTCAAATGGGTGTTTCAAAATAATGGCGACAAAGACAGCAGACATCATTTTCTCTCACTATGCACTTTAAATGAGGATCATGTGCAACAACCTGAGTCATACAAAGCCTTCTTTAAATAAAGCTGTCAGCAAGTTTCCAGTAAAGGTAGATGGTAACACTGGGCCTTCTACATTTCCAACATGGCTGATAATATAGCTGAGGCCATTTAAGACTGACTGAATAAAAATCAATGTCGAGGTTTGAGAGCTGCATGAAATTCACTTTCTGTTTGACTAACTTCACCAAAGTCGTCCGTTGTGTTTGTGCATGCTAATGTAGCACTATAAAGCGGCCACACTTAATATCAAATTACACGGAAAAGATCCCCAGCAAATCATGACAGAGTCTAGACTGGTGCCACAGCGGGATCATCAGCCAGAAGGAGACCCAGCTGCTGGTTCCACTCCCACACTTGTTCTTGTTATCCGCTATTGTGTTGTATCTAATAACACAAACTCAGACAGAGCAGATGTCTTCCAGTTGCCCGACTCTCAAAAAAAAAATAAAAAAAAAGAGCAAAACAAAAAGAACCTAACGTCACAAAGACAGCATTTCTGCAATAGTTTCTCACTGAAACTTAAAGTCTTAGTTATTTGCGTCCTTAAGCAAAATTAGAAGCAAGATTGCAATGTGCACCCTTGACTTGATCACTACATCACAGGTTTATATAGAAACTATATCCACTCTAATATTGTGTTCAGAGTTTGGGACTAGTGCCCACTTTGGAGCAGAGGCAGGTAATAGTCCTGTAATCGACAACTTCAGTGGTGCAGGAGTTGAAGAGTTGAGTGGTGCAGTGAGAATGTGTAGGACGACTGGGGCTTGAGGATTTAATGCACTAACCTGTTCCAAAGGGCTTA
>NW_007577781.1:616166-643041 GCF_000690725.1 Stegastes partitus
TGTGGCAGTAGAAAAGCAAAGCAGTGTGAAAATAGTATTTTATGGTGGTTTAAAGGGAAGGGTTGGATACTTGTGTGGCGAGGTGCACTATATGGAGGATTTGAAATAACGCCGGACAACACCAACTGGGGAATTGCAACACAGGAAATACTAATTTTACTGTCTAATGTTTGAAAAGTGGATAGCAAGGCACACAGATTCAATACTTTAAGGCAGAGACGCGTTTTCAAAGTAAATCAAACGTTTTTTATTGATAATACTAAAATCAGAATAAACAGGGTTTACTGGAAGTGCTGCCAAGAAAGAAACGTTAAATAATAAATTAAAAAGAAACAATAAAATGGGTGAAAAATATTACTTTATTTTAATAAGCTAAAAATATCTCAATAGGAATTGTTAAAAAAAAAAGCAACACCATCAATAAAACGCTGATTTAAAATCCAGCCCAAAGAAAAACTACCAGAATCAACAAAGAACTGAGCAGAAGTCACTTGTGGAGAGGCAGACTACAAAGAGGAGTGTCCAGGGGGTCTACCTATGCTCACCTGGGTGCAACACAGCAAGTCTCACAGCAAAATGGTGCAATCTATGTCGTGTCCCTGTGCAAAAAGAAAGTGAAGGGACCTCATCACGGGTGCCTGGTCTCTCCACCAAGTGGCGCTCTGCTCTGAAAAGAAAAGAACTAAACACAAAAGAATAAGAAACAAATGCAACCTAGCCCAGCTGGCTAAACCAAACCAAAGAAAACTAAAGTAACAGGCAGAAAAGCAGCGGTTAAAATGCAGGAGAACCTGGAAAAAGGGGAAAAGGTTATCAGCCAATGCATTTTAAAATCATCCTACTCACCACCTCTCGTGGGCCACTAACAAAGTCACTGGTCTAGCAGAGGGTCAAAATGGCTTTATAGGCGACCCAGTTTGTTGATGCTCTCTAGAACGACACATAGAAGTGTTTTTTTTACCTGAATGACTACAAAATAATGTGTATGCTTCTTCCAAATCTGTTTATGGAGTTAAGGTTTAGTTTATGTACAAGGACAGTGTGGTGAGGTTTAGGAGAAGATCATTATTTGTGTTAAAATCCTACTTTGAGGTTAGTGGTGTTTTGTAGTTACACTAATAAAACTCTTCAGGTTTTCTAACAATAAGGTCATGTTTCATAAGAAGCCGACGTTTTCCGTTGGTTTGAAATAGGAGAAACACCACAGTCTCTGATGCTTAAGTCATTCATCTACCTTCCTATCACAATGGATGTACTAAGGATGGGTACTGAGGTCCACATCCTTAACCACTTCCTCCAGCTTTCCCTAAGGGGTCCCAATGTGTTACCAGGCCAGAAGAGATACACAGTATAATCCCTTCAGCATAATCTATGTCTGTACCGCTGTCTCCTCCCAGTTGGATGCTTTCGGAATACCTGACTTGGGAGGGTGGATACCCAACCACCTCAGCTGTCTCTTCTAATTTGAGGTAGCAGTAATCTGTTCTGAGATCCTCCCAAATGTCTGCTCCTGACCCTTTCTCTAAGCGCGAGTCCACAGATAGAGAAAACCTATTTAGATCGCCTGTATCTACGGACTTGTTAGGTCACTACCCAGAGCGCACAACCACAGATGATTCATAAAAACAGGAATGTAGATGAAAGTTAAAGCTGCGTAGCTCAAGGATGGTGCAACATTTATTCCTATTAAAGTTTCTCACTTGGTACACAAACTGAAAAAAAACATCCACCATATCTGCTCATGTTGGAGGATGTGCATTAGCATCCTTCTGCACTGAGGCCAGCTGGATTTTTGTTGCATCCCAAACCTCTGTCTGTACCTGCATNCATGTACAGCGGGGTTTATATTTACACATCACTGCTGATTGGGTAACACCTCTGACACACCCACTAAATGAGAGAAAACTTACCTCCAAGCCCATTTTAGACAGTAAACATACCATTTATACAATTACGAAAATGACAACAAGTGATCAGGTCATTTGTTTGACCCCATCTGCAGGCACTGTTTCAAAGAGGATGTGGCTTGTGGTTACATTTTCACAGCTGTAGTTTAGTGCACTGTTTCTGATTCCACTCTGTATGCAAGGACACCAGAGACAGGCCAGACCACGAAAATGCCAAAGGTAAGTTTGGCATGGTTTAAATTCACTAGACTAAGATCTGCGTTGCCCCACTGGTTCACAAAACAGAGAGAGAAGAAAACACCAATAAGACAAACATCACAAGCATCTACACAAACAAAGGAGCAAATGTCACTATCACCCACGTAATCACACGTCTGGTATTTGGTTTCAATCGTCGGCAGTGTATTTAGGAAAGGGCAGAGTCTCGATAGAGAGTTTGTTGTGTTTCTCTTCATGAGAGGGAGATGAAAGAGGCGATAAAGTGGAGAGATGTTGTCTGTCTGAGCTCAGGTGCTGGTATGTCTGATCTGAGACCAGCACAGGGTTCTCTACACTGTTCTATGTAATGACTGCTGATTTAGGCAACATCTTGTCTTATAAGCAATTAATAAGCATTAATTCTGCTTATACTAGTGCCTCATTTATCCACATTTGGGTGTATTTATGTACAAAACACGACTACGACTGCAAGTATAAACACAGTAGTCTATTTCAGTGGCTGTATAAACTCCCTGTAATAATCATATGCAGATGATGGAGAATGTTACTTTCATTTCCATTTGATTTTCCGTCTTATAGCTTTTTAACTTAGTGAATGTATGCATATGTATAACCGAGAAATGTTCTGCACGTCCTTCCAATTAGACTTTACATATGGATTCTTCACATTTCATTAATCTAGCTCGGCGCTGGCCCAGCTCTAATGCATGCACAGAGTGTACTTTAATGTGCAGTTAATCATGCGAAGTAAAACAGCACAGCTCAACATACATGAAACTGGCATGTGTTGGAGATGTGTGTGTTCAAGGCTTTCATTGAGTAGCAGCACAAGGGACTGCAGTTAATTTTCATCCGTGCAAACACAACCCGTGTATTTCTGGAGGCTTTGTGATAACTTCAGAAACAGAGCCTTAAATTTCATCATGTTATTTTCATGTCCATGTCCATGAAAATATCCACGTGAAAAATCTATTTCACCTGCAGAACATTATTTATTGTGGCAGTAGAAAAGCAAAGCAGTGTGAAAATAGTATTTTATGGTGGTTTAAAGGGAAGGGTTGGATACTTGTGTGGCGAGGTGCACTGTATGGTGGATTTGAAATAACGCTGAACAACGCCACCCAGGAAACACTAACTTTACTGTCTAATGTTTGAAAAGTGGATAGCAAGGCACACAGATTCAACACTGGAAGGCAGAGACGCGTTTTCAAAGTAAATCAAAAGTTTTTTTTGATAATACTAAAAACAGAATAAACAGGGTTGACTGGAACTGCTGCAAAGAAAGAAAAGTTAAACAAAAAATTAAAAAGAAACAATAAAATGGGTGGATAATCTTACTTTATTTTAATAAGCTAAAAATATCTCAATAGGAATTGTTAAAAAAAAAGCAACACCATCAATAAAATGCTAATTTAAAATCCAGCCCAATGAAAACTACCAAAAACAGCACTATTCGTGGGGGGTTGCTTCCCAAACAGTAACCTGCCAAATAAGGTGCATATCAAATAATTGCAGTGTTTATGTTTCAAGTCCTGGCCAGCTGGATTTTTGTTGCATCCCAAACCTCTGTCTGTACCTGCATGTGTCCTATCTGTGACCTATCTCTACTACTTCTTTTAAATAAATGCCTAAATACATCGCAGGAGCAAGATTAATTCTGGGTTCACTTTTTTGTGGAAGAACAGACTCATATTAAAGTCGGTATATTTACCAAAATGTCTAACTAATCCTTTAGGGTAGGTTTGCAGTGCAAGGCTGCTCTCTCTCACACAAAAATAAAACCCTCCTAACCCACACCAGAATGATTTCTCTGTTCAAAGATTTGATACAAAGATGATATAACACCAGTACCTGAGGTTAGGCAGCAGCAGCCACACTTCATCCCAACCAGCTCGCCACTCTTTATATGTGCTCTTAATACACTGACAGCACCTACTTCTGAACTCCATCTCCCTTGTTTTCTCTCTCCATCTGTCCACCTGTCTCTCTCAAACCAGGAGTTTCTAATTGGCCTCTTTGCTTTTTGGCTCCAAAGCCAAATACAAAAAAAGGTCTTTTATCTCCGACCGCCAAATCAACCAAGTCTTGTCCGTCCAGCTTCAGTTCATTCAAACAAGCGTTTTTCTTCTTAATATTGCAGCTGCTGTCACATCAGGTTGTGGTCTTTGCCTTGAGAAATTTAATTTTACTAACAATCCGTCATGCCTGTGCACAGCCCCGTCCCGCGACACCTCCAGTCAGTAACAAGCGTTTTTTACCCTCTCAGACACACTGCCAGCAGCACCGTCATCACGAGGACACGGCCCTCTTCAGGCTCAGTTTGCATGAGTGTCTGTCTGTGTGCGACTGAATGGACGTGAGTGTGTGTCTGTGTGGCGACGGTGAGCGACTACACGAGGTTGGCTTCAGGCGAGTAACCTGCTCGTGAACTTGTCCGTCACCGGCCACGCGCACATCGGGCCTCAGCGCTCAATACAGAACCAAATATATTGCTTTTTTTTCAGGAGGAGAGAAGAAGATAAAGCAGCAGAAAGAGACTGGAAGAGATTGAAAAATAAGCTTTAGGGGGCTGAGAAAGAGAGGCAGAGCTGAAGAAATTCGGTGTGACTTAACTGTAATGAGAATAGTTATGAGATCTGGTGAGAGGAAAGCGAGTCGAGAACAGGAGGATGAAGGAGATCGAATAGAGATGGTCAGAAATAAAAAACAGAACGGGAGGATGATGCACGTTTACGCAACTAAGATGAAAAGTGGATGGTAAACTGTCAAAAACATAGAAAGGGTTTTAGGTTGATTATTTTATCCTGTTTTCACACAGTTTTCTGATCCAGTTTAATTAGTTTGTTATATTTACAATCTGTAGCTATCTGTAAGTGTTGGGTTAGGGTTCGTTAATTCTAAATGAATGTGTTAGATTAGGTGTGTGATTGTAGGCAAGGCAAGTTTATTTGTGTAGCACATTTCATTTAAAAAGAAAAGTCAAAGTGCTTCACATAAACTGTTAGAAAAGGAAAACTGCATGAAACATTCCAACCTCAAGGAAGTTGAAAGTAAAGATCAAATATAAAATACATAAGAATGCAAACAACTTCACTAATTGTAAACCAGTTTAAACCAAAACTTAAAGAACATGTAAAAGTGGCACATATATTAAAAACATTTCTAAGTAGTTTAACCACAAAATCCCATTAATTCATTAGAATTATAAAATGTGATGGCAGTGACTAAGATCTTCACCTCTGGCTTTAGCAGGAGGTTAATCGTTCCTGGTTCTCCACCATCACACTCTGATTTTACTGCAGCTGATTAAGTCATGTGCAAACTCAATGATTAAAATGTCAAGCTGTCAAATCAGATATTTCCATTCCCTTAAATTTGCGGCATACAGTAACAGGGTTTCTTTGAACCGTGCGGCGAATGGAAAAAATGAAGGGGAATGTTGTAGTTTCTGGTTTGACCTCATGGAGGCAGTGTTGTCTCACTGATACAATGGTTTAAGCCAGACACAGTGATACAGGAGTTTGTCTGCTTGGCTGATTGTCACAATAACATGATGCTGGAGGAAACAAGCAGATAATAAGAAACTGAAATGAAAACAACAAATGTCTAAATAGGTCTAATTAGCATTCACTGAGACACCATGACTGATGAGGAAAGTTCATATAGTTATTCTGTAATGCATAATGGTCTGGCTGCACTTCATTATCAATCAGCTATAGGGGGGGAGGGACACTTTTGCTATTTGTACTTGTTTAAACCAATCTCATTTGTCTAGGGTACATCTAAGTGAAGGATGACGCTTCAGTGTTGACTGAAAAAAGTGACAGAGGATTGTTTTGGTGGAACATTTGCATGCAGGAATAAAGACAAGCAGCAGTGCCTCACTGCACAGCACAAGTCTATTGTAAAAATAATTTGTTTTAAGTGCGGTAGGTTGTTCGGTCCCATGGTGACGTGGAGTTGGACAACAGTAATTTACAGATTGCGGAAGTCAAAGCTGCCCGAAATGTCAACCTAACAAGAGGCTTATGCTTGCATCCTATGTTCAGTAAAACTGGCAAAACAGTGCAATGGTTTTGCAGCAAATGCAATCTGTGTTTATGTAGATTTATTGATTGCAACCCAGAGTTGACTTCTTAACTAAGTGTTAAATCATTTACACTGTAAATACATGCAGGAGAAAGAATATGTCTTTGTGAGTGCAAATCCCAATCATTTTGAATATTTTCTTGCCACTACATGAGCAACAGAACAACTGTCCAGTGATTTAATCCTTGAATCCAATCAAAAGCCATTTAACAATCAACACAGGAAAGTCAATTTATTTTTCAGCAGTTGTTATGACACAGTGATTAAACGCGATAAATTCAGGCTGGATTTGTTTTTCAATCTTCATCGTTTTGATAATAGATTTATACCATGCAGAAGAAACAGCACTGTATTTAAGACTGGATTTAAAACAAACAGAAAAGCATCTTTCTAAAACTACAACTCTACTTGTCAAAGTATCAGTTCTTCAATCTTGAAATTTATCATTTGTGGCCTGAAAACAGGTGAAGCCAGACTGAATTACTGTAGAGAAAAAAAAAAATGAGGCAAACTGTGGCTGTAAAGGCTTAATGTTCTAATTGAATTTCAGCTGTAATTTCCAAATGAACCTGCTGTCATGGTGAATAGGTTTAAATGTCATGTCAACCCGGTGCAATTCATGACAGGGGAGCATAATTTTCTCTTAATCTGTGTTCACAACAAGTAATCTGCTGGTGTTTGTGTTCATTAACTAAATCCTCCACTGCAGGTGCCTGTTCAGTTTTCTGTATTTATTGCCATGGTCACAAATCACACCCACGCTCACAGATGCCTGTCTTATTCCATTAGTTGTAAAGGCCACGTTTTGCATAATGATCTGATTGGCTGCTTGAAAGGCTGCAATAAGGAATCAGTGAACACCTTGATGCAGCTGAGCATTATCACATGTGATGACATCAGCAGTGTGTAGTTCTTCTGCTCCTTTGAGTCGCTTTTTACTGTATTGTAATTTTAAATAACTATGGACTCACAATGACAAAATCTAATTGTAGGAGTTTTTTGTAGACAATCTCACATCTACAGAAGTATTCATGTTGAGGTTTCAGTCTGGGCGGGATCCAAAAATGCAACAGAGGGGTTAGATGAGAAGCAAAAAGGATTTATTAGTGGCTGCAGGGAAATGGTGGACACCGTGAGGGTAGCTGAGTGACGGAGGGTTTTCCAGGGGAGGTTTCCAAAAGGGACCTGGAGGCAGAACTGCTGAGGCCGGAGCTTGGCTGCAGAAGGTCTGGGAGGTGTCACTCCGACGGGGAGGCTCTGGCATAAACGCAGACAAAAATCACAGTTAGACAAAGCAAGGCTCTTCCAGCAAACAGTTTCCGTAGACAACTGGCTGGCCTGTTACCACTCGAGGGAGGAATAATCCACTGGCGCTGGAGCACAGGTGGAAGCAGGCTTTATCCAGCGCTGATTAGCAATGAGCCTCAGGTGCAGAGGAGAGTGAGGGCGTCCTCTCCTGTCCAACAGCCCTGCCCAGCCTGAAACAAGCAAATACACTACAACACACTTATCAAAAAACTAGGATCACCACAATTCAGACCCTTTGCTGTGCCTGCAAACTGCAGTCAGGGACATCTTTGGGGCTAAAATTATCCTTGAGATGTGTTCACCTGGTAAACCAAAAGGATTGAACATAGTTGAAAAGGGCACATACCAGTTATATAAGGTCCCATCATCTGTAGTCAAAAGAACTGAACTCTAAGGAACTCTCTGTGGATCTAGGAAAGTGTATACAACCATTTCTGAAGCTTTTTTGTTTTCCCAGGACATCTGTAATTGTGAGATGGAAGAAGTTTGGAACCACTAGGACTCTTCTAGAAGTGCACCATAAGGCTTAACTAAGTAATTGCAATAGGAGGGCTTTGGTCAGATATGTAAACAAGAACTCAACAGTAACTCTAACAAGGCTTCTGAGGTCCACTCACATCTCAGGGGAGCTCCTATAAATCACACCTTTATGGCAGAACAGCTGGATGGAAGAAACTCGGAGTACAAGTCATGACAGCCCGCTTGGACTTTACCAAACATTTCAAGGATTCTGAGAGCATAAGGGAAAAGATTTTGTGGTCAAATGAAACTCTATGGGCAGCACACCAAGCACCATATCTGTCCGCTCATCCCCAATGGCCAAAGCATCCTTACAGTAAAGCATGGTGGTGGCAGCATCATGCTACTCAGCCGCTCGGACTGGGAGACTAGTCGGAACTGAGGGAAGGATACATGCAGCCAAATCCCCATAAGTACATCAAGAAGACCTCTGATGTGTCGCAACCTGACGCTGGTACAACAGTTTACCGTCCAGCACGACCAGGACCTGAAGCATATACAGTCGAGGCTCCACTGGAGTGGCTTCAGGACAAATGTCTGACTCTCCTTGAGTGTCGCAGCCAAAGCCCAGACTTCAACCTCTTCAAAACTCGAAGAAGACAGTTCACTCATGCTTTCAATCCAATTTTATGGAGCTTGAAAGGATATTTCAGGAAGAATAGAATTAATTATCCAAATCCAGGTATGAGAAGGTGAAAGAGATTTATCCGAGAAAAGTTTTAACTACTGCCTTCTACAAACTGAATTAATGTTCTGAATCACTTTGCAAAAGTGAAGACTTCAGTTTGGGTTAGTTAAATCAGACTGCAGAGGATTTTGAAGACATGTTTTCACTCTTTCATTATGAGTTGTTTGTAGATTGATGCCAGTTCTTGAAAACCAAAGGGATCTTAATACTTTCTGAAGCGGCTGTATCTCTCTCAGACCTGTTTTTTTAAGGATTCTTTAGCAGAGTAGAAGCAATTGTTCAAAATTTCAAGCGTTTGCAGAAATTGTTGCATTTTGAAACGGCAAACAGGGTACCGAAGATTCAAAAGACAGCAGCAGAACATTCACTTTTCAGGTTCACATCAGTATAATACAAATGACAAAGCACTCCGTCTTTCTGTTACTTGTTTTTCCCTTCTATCTCTCTCACTCCCTGTCTTTTACCACTCTATTTCCCCCTCTGTTCTCCTCGTCTCCATCACTCGTTCTCCTTGCAGGTAACTTGTTAGGGTAGACCAGCAAATTAATTTTCTGAGAATACATTAACACCTCATATCCTCCGGCACTGCCAGAAATCACGGTGTGTGTGTGTGTGTGTGTGTGTGTGTGCGCGAGAGAAAAGAAGAGATTGCAAGGTGATAACAAGTGTGAATGTAGAACCACAGGGGGTGATTCTAATTAGAACTCAGTTTGGTTAAAGCTGTATAATTGCATACACACATGCACCAACCCGAGCGTGGCGTGGCGTTGAGTTTTGCCCCATTTTCCTTGACTCAGCTAATTCTCCCTCCTCACCTGTGTGTGTGTGTGTGTGTGGTTTTTTTTCTCCAGGATGTGTAAAACCTGACCTAGTATTTTTCTTCAGCAACCCAGGGAAACTAAAAAAACTTTTGCGCTAGAAAATGTGAAACAGTTTCAGTAGAAACAGAAAGCAGCAGAGGTCTGAGGTGGGATTCTCTTGAACTGATGTTACATTGATGATGGTTAAATTTGGAGTTCATGTTTTTCGCACCATCATCTTTAAATGAGCAGTTTAATTTTTGGAAGTACACTTGTTCGCTTTGTTGAAGAGATGGATATACTACACAGTGTTTTAAATAAATCCACAACTACAACATATTTAGACACTACAGGAAGAAGAAGTTAATAAATTACTGGTCCATGAGTAGAATGGCAAGTTCTGACTCAACATAGCTCCACTTCTATTAGTATGCTTTGCTGATGTTGAAGTGTCGACTCCTTTTATTGTCAGACTCTTTCTTTTTCTCATTTCAGTAAGTCAGTCATTGTTTTGTTGTGTTTCATAGACTGTACATAAAAGGTGGGTGTAGCCTCTGGATAATGGATAATGGATGGATGGGAGTTGGGTATGTTTACAGCAGGGCTACCTTGTGATCTACAAGTTGCTGTTGTGTTATGCCCTCTGGTCCTCCAGTCAGAGCCACTGATGACTTCCAAAAAGCGAATATAGTGATGGCCAAATGCCAGCTCAAGGTATCGTAGTCCACAAACCGATGGGTGACGTCCACTATGTCCATCTTTAATATAGTTTTTAAGGGTGGTCTGCAGTTCAGGCAGTTGTTGGCAATGTTGGGATTGCAGCGTTTTTCCACAGGATATTTTGTCATTAAATAAGGCTTTTCAACATCTGAAAGACATGTATGTTGAACATCCAATAGGAACAACATCCTCTCTCTGAAACATTTCAATTTGACAAAATAAAACTCACACAGGTCTTTTCAGAGTTGTAGGACATAGGTGTTCACTTCCACCAGAATGAACATTCCCACCCTCAGGGTCTAAATCTGTTAATAAAATGCAACCCACCCTCATTTATCAAGGTTGAAGAGTACAACAAACTACTGCTTTTGACTTGAAATGAATGTAGCGGTGTTGTGCTTCACTTCTGTTGCAACAATTCAGGAGAGTTACAGTTGAGGATTTCTAAATTGATTAATTGATATCATATTTTATATTACATTTTATACACACTACTTTTTTTTTTGTTTGTTTGTTTTTGTTTGTTTTTTCTGGTCCAGCCTCTGGTGATCTGGGACAAGAGAAATTCTAAGTAAAACATTCTCTCATCTGTAGAGCCTAATATTGTTCATGTGCGGCTGTGTTAGTGTTAATGACTGAATTTTCTGATGTTTTCTCAAGTGGGGGAAAAAACAGCTTCTAGTTGAAGCCATTGTGTTAAATGTAACACTGACATTTCTGCAGTCGGGTTTCGTGTTTGAAGACCGTGAATCTAAGTGTGAAGTAATCTGACAAGTCTGTACCTACTGAATATTATGTAGCAGAAGTGTTTTTTTCTTTCATAACATTTCAATTTTGTCAGGACTCTCATTCTTTATTTTTACATCTTCTCTGGGAGGTAATCATGATTTCTTGGTTGTAAACTGTTAAGTGCTTCATAACAGGCATGGAGGCTCTTGTGACTTGATTCCATGTAAAGTGGTACACTAAGAGGAATTCTGCCCTAAATCTTAGCTAAATGGCTAAAACAGAGGTGTTCTCATAGTAAAATCTCAGAACACAAAAAGAGTCAAAGGCACAAGATGTACAGAACATGTTCTGACATTTTTCCCTGGTGGACGTAAGATTCATTGTAGAGCCATTAGGCACCTCGAATTTGATGAATGCACCGTCTTCCTCTTTTGGAAATACGACGGAGCTAACTGGAGTGTGTGGCGCAGGCAGATTTTTCTCAACAGGTTTCTGGGTTAAAGTGTGTAAAACCTGCAGTGAGGACTGCTTCGCTCAGCCCGAGAAGAGACAGCGAGGTTACGGAATCGGGAGAGACAGATGGAGGGAGGTAAAGGGGAGGGAGAGGGAGGGAGGAAGAAGCGGCGACTTCCAACTATAACGGAGAGAGTGAGCTGCAGAGATGTAGTGAAGCAGAAGGATGTGCGATGGATGGAGGGATGGCAGGTATGATGAAGGAGGAGAGGGAACCGGGGATGAAAAGAGGCAGATGGATCATCATGACATTGCACTGGAGTGTGTGTGTGTGTGTGTGTGTGTGTCTTCCTCCTTCTCCCCGGCCATGTGTGTCTGCTGAGCTCTGACAGTTGTATTAACAGAGCTTATTAAGGAGATTATTAGTATCAGCGTTCACACAGGCCTGCATTAGCTTTAAATGACAGAGTTAATTAACGTATGTTGGCATATGACTCAGACTCACATGCACGTGTGCGTCCAAACTGGCCAAAACGAGAAAGCAATTCTGTTCTATCTGTCTTCTTCTGCAGAAAGCAATTTTGTTATATCTTTGAATGGAAAACGAAAGCAAAAGATGCCCATTCGGTCTTACCTTCTTACCTGCTGTAATGTCTCTGCTCTTTTCATCAGTTCCTTTCTTTTGTTTGCATTCGGTTGAATGCTAAAAACAGACTAATCTATAATGAATATATGGCAGCAGTACTTCACCAACAGCAATAATGAGACCAGAACACCACCGACAGTCGGACCTGTTTGAACTAACGAGGAAAGATTCTTCAAAGTCGCACGTACAACAAGCATAAATTCCATTTTGCCACCATCTATTCTACATTATATTTCACCGTTTGAGGTTTGACTGGACTAGTCAATTATGTCATCTTGTGGCGTCCTCATCCTCCGCCTTTGTTTGACCTCTTTTTGCATTGAGATCATTGTGCAGAATGGTCTGGCTGTATCTCATTATCATTCTGCTAGAGTGTGGAAAAGCTCTGGCGTGCTTGTATGTCTTTAAACCGTTCATGGTCGTCCTGGATGGGGCTGAGAACAGAATGCTGCAAAGGTGTTCATTCAACAAGCTAAAAGGAGAATGGTTTTGGTGGAACATTTACATGCTGTGAGGCTTGCACCATCATTAAAATGGTTACACTTCAAACCTTCAGCTAAACTAGAAACTTTTTGTGTGCAGGTTGCTGCCCGGAGGTTGTGGTTTTCTGTACTGAATGGGATAGCAGAGGGTAGGAGAAGGCCTTAAAAAGTGGTATTCCTATGTTATAGCTGCAGATAGGCATGCTCAGAATTATTAATGATCTCATTAAGTTATATTCAAATTACAAAAAAATGGAATTTCGTAAGTGTCTCCTGACTCCTCTTCTACTTTTTTTTCTTTGTAAGACCACAGCACTTTTAGATATCAACCTAAAAATCACCACACTTACGGAGGAGCAGTGTCAAAGTAATTTTACATTTTTATTATTCATATTTTAATAGGCTCATTGTAAAAGGAAAAAGTGTGCTTTCACTTAATTATTTATGTATTTATTTTGTTATTGTGCTTCAAACGTCCTTCACTAAGTGAGCACCTGATGAGGAACAACATACTGAAACTGGATAGAGCCTTCTTCCATGTTAACAGAATTGTATCACATCACATTATCGCGGGCTGCAAGGTGGCGCAGTTGGTAGCACTGTTGCCTCGCAGCAAGAAGGTTGCTGGTTTGCAGCCCGGTGGGGGCACCTGAGATCTTTCTATGTGAAGTTTGCATGTTCTCCCCGTGCAGCGTGGGTTCTCTCTGGGTTCTCCGGCTTCCTCCCATTTTAAATTGTCCATAGGTGTGAATGTGAGTGTGCTTGATTGTCTGTCTCTAAGTGTGGCCCTGCGATGGACTGGCCCCCTGCCTTCACCCTAAGTTGGCTGGGATAGACTCCAGCCCCCCGCGACCCTAGTGAGGATTAAGCGGTGTCTAGATAATGGATGGATGGATGGATGGATGGATGACAGTATTGCAGATTTGTCAGCTGCTTATTCATGCTGAGAATATCTTATCCACTGTTGGATTCAGATCTGCTGACTTTGGGAGCCACTGAACTCATTGCCATGTTTAGGAAACTAGCTTAAGACAGCTATTACTTTGTGAAAAGGTGCATTATCATGCTGGAAGTAGCCATTAGAAGATGGTGTATTGCAGGTAAAAACAGCTGGTCATCAACAACACAGCACCACAGGTCAGTGGTCTATTACTATGACTGGTTGGTAATAAAAGCTTCAAATACCAAAAATACATGGATTCATGCTGTTAATGCCACATGTAAACACATTCACCTGCTTGTCCTTGGCAGAAACCAAGATTCATCAACATTCAAACCAAGCCTTCATAGACTCTAGAGACTGCTGTGGTGAAAATCCCAGGGGATCAGCAGTTTTTAAAGAATACTCCAACCAGCCCATCTGGCACCAGCAGTCCTGATGTTTGATGTGAACATTAATTGAAGCTCCTAAACTGTATCTACAGGATTTTATGCTGCTGCATGATTGACTGGATAATTGCATGACTAAGCAGGTGTACAGGTGTTTCAGTTTAAGTGAACATTCTCACGGAGATTAATAAATTAGTTTTTAATAATTAGTAAATTTATCCTCGTACATGTAGTGGTCCAAGCTCGTTCTTTAATTTCAGCACAGCCTGGTTCTGTGATGTTTACAGGGGATGTTAATTAAGTGTTAAGGTACATAAAATCAGGCTGAAATAGGCCCTGAAGAGCTGTTGCAGAAGGAAGTTAAAGGCTCCCTCTGGTGAAATTATGTTATTTTTTAATTTCTTTTTTTATCTTGGCAACACGTCCATATGGCGTTTTGTATTTGCCGAAAGATGAATTATGAGCAATATAAGCAGTCAGTGGCATGGTCCACCTTGAAACTGCAGTCAGTGGTCTCAAAAATGCTGATTCAGATTTGTCATGTGTAACAAACCTACAGAACCAATCAGCTTGTAGGGTGGGACTTATCACATCATTATCCAGAATCCAGAAAACGTGGGACTTCCTGGATCTGCACATTTGACAAGAACATGGAGTTACATCTCAGCTATTTTCAGGCAAGACGGTGTTATTTTCATAAGAAATTTAAATATCTGACTTTGACACATTGAAAAGATTTTAGTGGTTAAATCAACATCCAGGGAGAGACTTTCTTTAACTGGAGAAATAAGCAAATGTATAAAATGTGTCCTACATTTGTATGAAAACCAAGCTCTAGACAAACATAGTGATGGCTACCATGTTAGGTACAATGTTTGCAAACTTAATTTGGCAAGTCAGCATTCTCTAATTAGCATTAGGCACAAAGCATAGCCAAGGTTAATGTTTGATCCCTGGACAAATTAAAAATTCGACCCGCTACATGAAAAGTCAATGAGTAGCTATGAGTTATTACAGCTCATACTGATGAGGGCATGGGATCTTGTGGGAAGCTGTTCAGTCGTTGTGGAAAACATTTTAATAAAAACCACAAACCTTAACATGGTAGTGGTCCTTGGGAGAAAGCTGGGGGATGACCAATAAAGTCAGGATGATGCATCTTCTAAGAACCATGAATGCTATTACAAAATGTTGTGCAAAGCTATTTATTAGATGCTGTGGAGGCTGTAAAGGAAAGTCAGCTTTATTAGACAGGACAGAGAGAGGGACAGGAAATTGGGGGGAGAAGAATGGGGGAAGGACCTGCAGCAAAGGGTCATGAGCGGGAATTGAACCCATGAACATGGGACGCCAGTTTAACCATATAGTGATGCCCCATGTCGTTTACCTTTAACATCGGCAACTTGGTGTTCTGTATCGCAACGATTTTAAATTCTCAGGGCTCATGCAAAGGTCCCTTACTTTCTACTTCTTCACTCCAACAACCCAGAACTTTATATTCTTTTTATTCCGTAGTCGCGGACACTCAACTTTTTTCTTTTAGTTCCTCTTGTCACTTATCTTTCCGCACACATACATTAAGCCGAATGACTGTCCATCACCTCGAGCTCAACCTTGATAAAAGTGAGATATTGCTCTTCCCTGACAAATGTTGTCCTCTGCGAGACCTTTCTATCATGACTGACAGCACCTTAGGGACACCTGCCCAGACTAGCAAGGACCTCAGCTGTGACTCTATAGCCTATTGCTATGCTACGCTTGCATCGCAGCCAAAGCCTCGTCCTCTTCCCAAAACTCTGTCTAAGTCCGGCCTGTACCCTGAGCCACATCGCAGCATCTCCCGCCTGCCTGGTCTAATGGTCTGACTCTATCCTCGGCTGATAAGTTGTGCTGCAGTTTTAGAGTCTGTATTCTCCCACGTCACCTCTTCCCCTCTTTTACCTCCCAGAGGCAGCTCACATCAAATTCCAGCAAACCTCGGTTCTGCTGTTCAAGTTGCTAAGTGAGGTGCATCCCTGTATACCTCCAAGACATGTGCTTAGCTCTTCCCTCCCAGCAGCCACCAGGCCATAACTCCACTCTCGGCTCCAATCGTCTCCCTCCAGGCACCTCAGCGCTGAAATGACATTCCCACCTCACACAGGATGCAACTGCCTGTGTGAAAAACTCATTTCTTCCAGGAACACTTCATATCTCTCTCTGAGCCACGCCGCGAGTCTCTTGACCCTGATCATTTTCCTGTCATGTGGGGGGAGAAGAAAAAAAAAATCCTTTTTCACCTGTTTCTTATTTTGTTTCTATCTAAGAGCCATTTATTGTGAAGGCAGTGTTGTTTTGTGACAAGCTTTGCCTCTTTTCCAGAGCTCCACTAGAGAATTGAGAAGGAGAGACACATTAAATAGTTGTGGTATGGGTCCATTTGGTTGTGTCATCGGTTAGCTTAGTTTTTAACCGATTCAACCACAGTTTAATAAAAGTTGTTCTTACTACACCAAAGTTTGAGGCATTTTCAGTAGAATGAAATGCTGTTTTCTTACCAAGAGCTACATTTCGGTTGTAATTCTCTGTGCTGAGTCTATTAATGTATGAATAAAAACAGGATACCTCATTCAAAGATGGTTCTACTTTCACACGTATAACAATAAAGTCTGTCATTCTTCCCCCTTCGTGAGCCTGCAGACTGTCTGTTGGCTTCATGCACACATTTTGCCCTATTGATGATAGGATGAAATAACTAAATCATACCACTTTTATAGACTCCCCAAATATTACTGAGCTTAATTTGAAATTTTAGTGATACCATTGCAACAATGCAGAGCCATGTCTCTCAGAAATTTGGCCCCTATACTATTAAACTACATTCTATATCATGTTTTGAGGGAAACAGATTTTTTCTTGAATCAAATTTATCTCTAACACATGACAAATATGTCTCTAATCCACTTTTATTTAGTGTTTTGCTGTCGCTCCTTTTCAGCCAACCGACTCCCAGCTTCTAGTTTCCTCCGTCGTTCATCTTCATCCATGACTTGGTTCAAATGAAACCACCAAAAGTTTAGGACATACGTCCTAATTAAACAACAAAGCACAACAGACCTCCGCTTGTAAAATAAGTTAGTGAAAAACAAAATCTTTGAGCTTCCTTCACATACAACTGTCAACAGATATTATTCAATATGGCCACCAAGTTGTGGCATTACTGGTCTCTCTGGTATCCCAGGAAATTGAAGAGAAGCTTCAAACATGTTGTGAAAAGTCTATTTTAGCTCAAACCATGATATATTCTTTAATCTAACAAAGTAGTTTTGGTGCCTAAACCTTAACAAACTTTAGTCAAAGAACCCCATTTTTCTGGGTATAAGTGTTGTGTGGACTGATGCCACTATCTCCCAACTTCTTACTACAAACCTTTTTAAAAGTAAAAACTCTTTCATCTATGCCTAACTGTTATCAGGCTTTCAAAATATAATTGAGAATGCAATTTAGTTATATAGGAAAAGCATTTTTGGGAAACGGCTGCACTTTGCCACTACGTTAATGCACAATTAAAATAATCACTGGATTTCCAACCTGCTTTCGAGCTGTTTGGTTTATTAATTTCAGATATGTATGAAAGATACAGGATTAAATACAACATGCAGATTGCCGAGCCGAAATACTTCTCCTGCTGTATTTAGTAGATTTTAACACAAGTCATTTTCGAGGCCCTAAATGATAAAAGACAATTAAGCTCAAAGATTGTATACACTATTAGCAATATGCATATTTGTACGAGAGAGATAAGGAAATTCTTCCTTAATTAACCCCAAAATGAATGATAAACTTTATTTTTTTAGTTGAGGAACATCAAGCACTGGTTGGATCCTGTCATACAGACACATCCTTTTTGACTTCATGACTTCACAGGTTACTTAACACTTAATGTGATACCTCATAGAGAGACAACATATATATATATATAATTCTAAGCATCTTACTAATGTATTAGTTTAACAAAAATGTAAAGCATGTTTTCTGAAATGTCATCCCCTATAGCTTGGTTTTGGCTTTTCATTTCATCATTCATGAACTCCTCACTAGAACACGGTGGCAAAGACCCCCAACATTTAGGTGGGTGGTACATGTCAAGGTAACCTCATCATGAATGCCAGGATCTAAGGTCTCCCAGCAGGACATTGCTGTGGTAACTGTCACAATTCTCAACAGCAGGACCTGTGGTATGCATTTCTGACCAGCAGCAGGCATGAAAATGTCATTTCTTCCTAGACCTCAACCTGGAGCAGAGAGCAAAACATAAAATATTGTATCAGTCAGCAGCCCATAAAGAGCTAACCTTCAGTTTAAGATAATCACTGGTGGCAAAAGGTGGGTCTGTGGTCACCAACAAGAGAGGAAACAGCAGCACCATTAGTTTCTTGTCACCGTTCACAGTAACAGGGTTCATGAGATCAGGAGTGCAACTAGAACCTATTTATTAAAGGTTATTTGGCAACAACTACACAATCATAACCCTCACCCAACTCATTGGATTTGGCTCAGTGTGACGTTTTCCTCTTCTTCAATGAAAAGCAAGTGGACAGGGCATAGATTTACATTTCACTGTGTTCATTGTAGAAGCTGCCTGACGTAATTACTTAACAAGATCTCCAGGGAGCACTGCAAGGGCTCCAGGAGCCCTGGGAGCAGTGTATCACTGCACAAAGAGAAGACTTCAATGGCCATGGTGGCCAAGTTTACATCATGTATGGTTTTTGATATTTATAGGCACACTCTCTGGACTTTTTGATTCCAACTCTACATCAATGAAAATTTAATTTTCAGTGTCTGTGGGTAGATGTGGAGCCTTACTTGTTCACTGACAGATATGAATTTGATTGTAGTTTAATTAATATAGCTCAATATAGGCATCACATGCATGTATATATTCTTTATATGCATACTTTAACAACTTTGTAAAGCAATGTTCTTGTATTTGACTTCACCATTAGAGGCAACAAGGAAAAAAACTAAGAAAACCCAGTACCATGAGTGGACTGAGGCATACAAAGTCCAGTTCCATACTAAGGTCAGACACCTTATATAAATAAAACAGCACATTGTTCTCATACTTTCAGGTATCTTGGCACAACATAAACCAAAAAGAAGTCAGATCCCATCAACTTTTGTACAAGTAAATGAAAAACATGCAAAAATATATTGGAAATTGCAGCAAAATACCTTTCATTGTGTAACCAAAAGTATCTAGATTGTACATTCTAGTGATCTGATGCAGATGAAGACAAAAGAGTACAGCAGGTATTTACCCTCAGCTGCTCAGAATAACAATATAGACAGACAGGTGGACACATGGATGGATGGATGGATGGATGGATGGATGGATGGATATGAAGCAACCAAATGTGAAGAAGAAAGAGCCACAATGTTGGTAGGGAAAGAGCACTAAGGGATGAAGGAATGACAAGTATGACAGAGTGAGAATGGAGAGATCAAGATGGGAGGGGGAGAGAATAAAGGAGAAAGAGAGATGAGGGTGTGCTGGCTTGTGAAGTGGAGCGATGATGAAAGAGAGTGAGACAAATTGAAAGAAAGGGGGAGCGAAGAGGACGAAGGCGTTCCCTGTTTGGCAAATAGGGGGCAGTGTCACTCTGTAGTAGGGTTACAGAGAGGGAGAGAGGGGCAGAGGGAGGGGAGAGACGAGGGGAGAATAGCAAAGACACTGAGAGGGAGAGGTGGAAGGTAGGCAGAGGGGGTGGATGGTGGTAATGAGGGAGGGAGGCAGACAGAAAGGGTGAGGTAAAGGGAGGTAGGATAGTTGGATAGAAGAAGAAAAGGGGGCAGACAGGAGTGAGGAGGTAGAGGAGTGCACTACAACATGTGAACACAAACTTATCTACCTCCACTCCAATACAAACTGTTCAGAGGAGTGTTTGCATGTGCTTGTATGATTCCTAAGAGTTTTGTGCCTTCATGCATTTGCGTCTGAGTGCTCGAGTGAATCCGCGTGTTTGCATTTGCATGCACATATTGGCAGGGGTTTAAGGAAATGTTTTTACTCTGTCTGTCCTTGATATGCCCAGCTGAATACAGAGAGCATCTAAAAGGGTACTACACCGCCGAATCCAGGCCTCTTTGGAGGTTTTCACAACATTTAAAGTCTCCTTGGTCAATGACCGCACTAACATGCGAGAAAACGGTCGGTTTACAAGGAGGAGTGGGGCTAACACTCGGTTCGCATCAGTGCCGCAACATGCGAGCTTTATTTTCACCTGTTTGCACATCTTGATGTCAATAAAACCAGTGCCATCTGATGGCCTCTCCTGAGGTTTTCACTTTGTCTGTGAAGCTTTCTTTTATGAATTCCTCCAGTGGAAATCTCTTAGCATGCCAATACGCTGTGCTGTATGTTTATATGCTGGAAGATAAAGCATGAGCGGAATGTACAGTCAGTATCAAGGCTGAGCATTTCCTCCAATGAGTGTTTCAAAAATACAGACGGAGACTTACAAATAGCAAACATAAGGAACCAATCCCATCAACTAGCAGGCTGGGGCTTTCCGTATTATTCCATATCCATTGCTTAAATATTGTAAAACTACTTTGAGCTGCTGTGCTTGACTTGGCACATGGTGAATGGGGAGGTGCAGATAGAAGCGTAGAAGCTTCAAAAGTCCACTTGACTCTGAGGAACCTGAGCCCAGCCCAGGACTTGAGATCTACTGGATCATTTGGGTCGTCTTTTGCTGCCACATGTGTCAGGTCTGTGTCCAAACATGTCCAAATGGAGCCCAGCGCTGTTACCAACAATCACTGGAATGGAAATAGCACCTCCAATTAATTTCTTTTTGACCCTTTTAAACAAATTACTCTGGTCTCTTGGTTGGTTTACGCTCTTTCTAGTTGCTGCTGCTTGTTAGTAGATAGAATTAGTTGATTGAGATCAGATCTTTTTGTTCAGCTGCTCTTTGTATGAGGTCTGTTATGGTCGGTTAAATTTCCTTAGAGTCTTGAGTCCCCTGAGGATTGAGTTTTTCTTTTGGAAAATTAATTTACGCAGATCCTGTTCGAGCAGGCTTACCACATGACTGGAGTTGGGTCAAACATTCAGGACCTGTGACGATCTCAGCTACAGAAGCCCTGTTAGCTCATTCCTCAGGAGGACACATCTACAGATTTTAGTTTTCTTTTTTTTCATTTCCCCCCACTTACAGTCTTCAGTCCCAACCGACCCAAGCAACATCTCCTGAGGCCGTTTCACATTTCTCACAGCTCCCACTGGAGCCCCAACAGACTTTATACAAAACATATGCAGGAGATGATAATGTCATAAATCGAAACACACTCATCCCTGCAGTCTTGTAACATAAAACAAAGACGGTGCCATGAGTACAGAGTTTTAATAGAAAGCCAGTGTTTTTGTAGTTTGAGCCATGCTTGCTGGGACATCTCAGCCTCTGCTCTTTTAATTTTGGCAATTCTTTTATGATCTGTCTTTTTTAAGCCCCTTTCAGACACTCTGAACACTTCATGTCTGAAAAAGCCCCCCGACAACTTTTCTGGAAAAGTCGTGACAACAATTTTACGAGCACGTTCAACAAGTCTAGATCCAGTCACTCTCTCTGTGGAATGGGAAAGCTGGTGGCCTAGGGGGTTTGATGTTCCCCATTTTGTGTCCTATAGAGGACAACACAACACAGTCCTGGTCTTTCTTTCCTCTTAGTCTCTATCGATCTCTCTACTGTCTGCTGGCTAATAAAGGCACTGATATGCCTCTAAAATCACTACAAAAAAATCCCCATAGAATATTTATTCCTGAGACTAATTATGTCTCCCTGAACGTCCCTGAATATCTTGCAAATGAACATCCTGGCTGATGGATAACAAGACGAATCTGCAGCACACAGTGACTAACACAGACTGTATATGCTTCCTGGATGTGTCAGTTATGATGAGATAATTACATATGCTTCATACCACAAACCTCAGCACCCTTATTATTCAATTTGTGTAAATGTCATTGCAGTGGTTGGCTGTTTTCTGCTCTGTATTTGAGTTATCAAGTCTAAAGTCTTTTTATCTGGAGTTGCTTTTAGCTTACAGACAGATAAATAGAGTATTCTATTAATCCCAGAGGGGAATTGCAGTAGTCAGTGAGAAGCATGATGGGAAATTGCAGAGAATATGAAGTATTTAATTTTTAGTGGGTTGTTCAAATGAATAAGAGTTGATTTTGTAAGTGTGTGGCTCGGACATAGTGAGTCCATTCACATGCCAATAATAAGTTATTATAGATCATGTAAGAAGATTTTCAGACGTTATCATTATTATTCGTCATCATGATCATAGTACCACTGTATTTAGTCTCAGTTTTTACACTCAGTAGTCTCAAAGGAAGAATTAGAGTATAAACATCCATATTGGATAACTCCTCAACTTGTGATTTATTTCCATTTCGAACCTTAAGTGGCGATGGGGTGGTCCATAGATAAGTAGTGAGTCTGAATTACATGCAGGAGACCAGAGTCTTGTACAAACCATAGACTGTATAAAAGATGGACGCAGCAACCGGCCCTGAAAAATGAAGCCAACCCGGAAGTGTCAAAAACCTGCAGTATCACTACGTCCGCTAGTCCAGGCTCCAAAAAGCCCTGGCTCCCATAGACTTGAATTGGAAAAGAAGTGATCACAGAGCACGAAATACTGCATTCCTACAGCTCAGGATTTTTTTAAAATTAGTTTTCATGGTCAAATCCAGAGATCAGGTGGCCAATCTGAAAATAAATCAATACTGAATTTTTTAAAAATTGTCAAAAGTTTGCGGGGCAAGGGGCGTGGCTGGCTTGATTGACAGTCGGCAGTGACGATGCAGACGAAGCGAGCAGAAGGCGGTAAATGTGAGCGGGCAGAGAGGGCCTGCCTCTCAATCCGTCTGACCAATCGCTGCTCCTATGGCTCCGCCCCCCTCCGACGATTTTTGTGTCACTGGCTCCAAAAATCCAAGATGTCAACCAGGAAGTAGCAAAACCCTGGCTTCATTTTCTCAGTGCAGAAAACAACGGGTGACATCATGGTAACTACGTCCATCTTTTATACAGTCTATGGTACAAACTGGCAGTTTATGTTTTGTTGTAGCCAGAATCTTTCCCTCCTCTTATCCAAGTCTTATAGTTGCTTTACCCAGAACTAAAATGTTTTTGTGATACATGTGTTATGTTTTGTTTCATGGAACAAGACAAAGATTCTGCTTCCACGCTAGCAACTCTGTTAGACTGTACTCGAGCACAGATAGTCACCATCTGATGGGAGTCACACATGCATAAATGGTGGCAGCAAAGTGTCATTAAATGGTGCATGGCCAACTCAAATCAAGGTAGAATTCAGAGACATATTAGAGAAACACGACTACTCTACCCAGTGACTCTGAGCTATGGATGTTTGCTGCATAGATGTCTGTACCAAATGTCATGAAAATCCATTACAACTGTTGCTGAACCACTAATGTCGCCCTACTGATGGCCCTCAAGGAAAGATCATGTCATCAACATCTTTATGGTTCATCCTCTGGGAACCATGATTGTCTCTTGCACATTTTATCGCAATCTATCGATTAGCTGTTGAGATTGAAAGTCCTACCTGCTAGTGGGGGATCATCAAAGTCATTAGTTGTTGAGGGTGAACCGATGTGTCTGACTCAACAGTACCAGGACTTTTCTATTTAGCATCATGCATCGCTAAGAACCCAATACAGGGTATTCCACGGTTTTGCAAAAGTTTCTAATAATCGTAATAAGTTCTGTCTACATTTGCTGTCTGTGGAAAGCAATTAGAAAAGAATATCTTCCATTACAAGCCTGTGTAGGAAGAATTAGAGTAAGAATACTCATTAGAATCGATTGGTGGATATTATGCTGGTTATTAAATCCTCAATTTAGCAAACAGCATCACATGAGCGATGAATGAATACATTGTCACACATTAACTGAATTTCCTTGATTATCTTGTAACAGCGGCACACGACAAGGTCTGGATTATAATCGATGGTAAGTAAACAGTTGTGGTGCTAAGGACTGATTTGTTACACTATGATCATAGAGAGACGAACCAGCTACAGGTTGTTGTGGGATGTGCTGGAACAAGTCTGATCTGCAGCAGCTACGACATGCGACTTACAGGACTTTAAGGATCTGCTGCTGACATCTTGCTTGCCAGACACTACAGGGCATGTCCAGACGTTTCGTACAGTCCATGCGTTGGTGGCTAAAAACTGTTGGCAGAGGACCAACAGCATGTTTGGCAGGGACGGTTACAGTCCTCAGTGTATATTAATCCCGTGTACTCGACAAGATAAACCATATCAGAGCGTGATGACTGATGACATGCAGCCAAAATAATGAAAACTACTTGGTTCCAGAGACGAGTGGAAGACTGTTAACAAAGGCACAAATAGGAAGGCACAAAGGGGGGCAGTTCGTGGCTTCGAAACTAAATTTAGTCAATGTACTTCTTTGAGTCTCTCTAACATTTCTATTCATTGAGAAAATGCAAATGATGCCTCTACACACATTTGTTGTTAAAATTCAGCAGGGGGGGTTTCCAGCTCTTAAAATTAAGCTCTGGGAATAAACGTACAGCATACATGCAGAGACAAAAAGATGTGAAAATGAACAGAGTGAACCACCCATCCTAGCATGCAGAACACAGATCATTACAACACGGACATCCCTGTTTCCAAACATGTGCAGCCTGTCGACGTGTGAACCAGTCAGCTGAGTGTGTGTGTGTGTGTGTGTGTGTGTCACCTGATCTTTGCCGCGACCATCTGCAGACGCACCTGCTCTTAGTTCTTTTCATTTCATCACTTCTCTTCTCATCTGCCGTCATCAAGCGAAATTTTTCTTCCTGACTCTTTATTGTCTTCTGTCCCACACACACACACACACACACACACACCCTCAGTACATATCAGATGGTTAGGCTGATCTAATAGAGAGCAACAACACAGATGTCAGAACAGCTGATCGTATTCAACATGACCGTGGGCGCTGTGTGTGCGAGCGTGGAAGGAAAAAGGCGAGACGGCCGGAAGAGCTACGGGCGAGTGTGGTTTTGTGCCACTTTGCATGGACTGTAAGCGTTGGCACTGCTGTTAATGACAAACATTGTTTTCTCTGGCTGACACAAATTAAAAATACAAACAGAAAGACTGTTTTTTTAATTTTCACAATCTGTTTAGCTTTCTGGGTAAATGTCACCATATTAGCACACGTTTAACAGTTTTTTAAATTTCTTTTTAAATGACAAAACTAACACTATAACAAAAAAAAAAAGGTGGGATTTGAAAATGAGAACTATGTTTGAATTCATTACACCTACTTTTAACAAATACCTAATCAACAGTGTGAATGACAGACAAACGCACAAAGTGTTGGACTTACACTGAGTATAAATGAGCGGCTGCTGCATTTAAGCCAAATCTGACAAAGCTGATGAATCCTATCAGTGTCCGGTGACAGCAAGCAGCAGTAGAGCCTGTGGTGAAAAAAAAAACGAGCATCTACACAACATTTCTGATGTTCCGTATAAGAAGAAAAAGAAGTGGTTTTAGCGAAGGCAGCACAGACTAAAAAAAGATTTTATGGCGACAATCATGAGAACACATCAACAGAACTTATGTAAAGTCTTAAAAATGCAGCCTCAGTATAATCACACATAAACACTGCAACTATTTATTATTAAAGTTTTGTCCGCCTCCAATATATTTGCCCATAAAGTTGGAATGATTTTTGTTTTCAGACACATTCCTCTTTTTATTTCTATGTATACACATCAGTAATCACTTCTGACCAGGTGCAATGATCACATACTGAGTCCCAGTTATCAGGTGAAACCAATCCTGAATTCAGGATCTGACTGAAGAGTGGGACGTCCTGCCCATTGACACCATCAACCAGCTGGTGGACAGAATGCCACAATGTCTTCACACATGTCAGAAGTGGCCATAATCAATATTAGTGACTGAGTGACAGTTGAAAGAGCAATACTGGACATTCTTATGCATGAAACCCCCTTAAATATGTGTTTCCTGTTATATGACCAAGGTCGAAAAATGGAAACAAAACCCTTAATCCTATTGATCAATACCCCCAATTTAGTTTAAGCCTGAATACACAGTTTGCAAACGTCAACTGTGGTTTAATTTTAACTGCAATATGTATTGTATGTGTGTTGTGATATCAATAAAGTTTAAAGAAGATCTTCACTTATCTTACTTAAGAATAATTTGCATTGTCACAAACATTTCATGAGAAAAGGTTAAAAAAAAATATCTGTAAAGTTATCTCACATTGCAGCGGCAAACTCATTCCGAAGTCATGTCACCACTGTTCCTAATTTGTATTAAAACTAATGGATGCCATGGGTGGAGTGGGCTATAATTAGTGTGGCATTAAGCATTTGAGTAGAAAAAAACACACCAGCAGTTTGTGTTCTGAATTATTTAATTTGCTTATTCGTGCCGAGCAAATGAAGACGACTTTTAAACCTCGGTTCTGAGGACAAGTTCCAGTGCATCCAGAGGTCAAGCTCTTCTAATAGAGCAGACTATGAAAACATTGTTGAACAGGCTCTTGTTTCCTGCAGGCATCGCGGCTGCAGCACAAGCTGTCCACAGAAATCATCAGAAGAGCGAATGATGGATGGAAGGATGTGGAGCTGCCTGCCGTCCTCACCGGTTAACATTAGCTACGTAGAATAAATAATTTAAATATCTGTGATGGTCAAAGGCTACTTTTAAGGTGGAATGCTTTCGTGTTACAATGCATGACGTGGCATCATTCACTATAATGTAAATGTCAATACTACTCTGACTATTCCATTAGTGGCTAAATATGCAGATAGAGCTTTCTACTTCAATATGAGAATTCATTATACATCGTCTCTTAATAGTAGAATAATTCCATTCAGCAGCAGTGGATGTATGGCTTTAAATC
>NW_007577781.1:645335-648131 GCF_000690725.1 Stegastes partitus
GACTTCAGTCCCCTTTGCGACACTCTACAAGATAAAGTGGTGTATAGATAATGGACTAAGCAGGCAGGAATAAGAATGATGGCGTCGTCTTCCTACTTAGCGTGGAATGCCATGATACCAGAAGTCTGGAGGTTCATAAGAATACCAGTGAAATCTCATGATTGTCGATACCTGATCTAGACAGATATTCAAACTTCCATCAGATTAGTATATTTCAACAGAAACTTGTCACACATATATTTTGTTAACATGTACACATAGTGTTTGACTGACTGAATGGGAGTAATTGTTGCCGTCTGACATTACGAGTGACACAGTAGAAAAACTACATGACATTATTCCTTGTGAACATTGGGCGGCTGTGGCTCACGTGGTAGAGCGGGTTGTCCTCCAATCACAAGGTTGGCGGGTCAACCCCCGCCCCTCCACAGTCAAAGTGTCCTTGGGCAAGACACTGAACCCGAAGTTCCTCCCAATGGCAGGCAGCACCTTGCATGGCAGTTCTGTCACCACTGGTGTATGAATGTGTGTGTGAATGGGTGGATGAGAAACACACTGTAAAGCACTTTGGATAAAAGTGCGATATAAGTGCAGTCCATTAACATTGTGTGTGGAACATTCCTACAGCACAGGAAGTTGCTGCAGTTTGCAAACAATAACGGTAAATATTCAGGATCTGAACATGATGATAATGTGATATTAACATAAAGAAAACAACTGAAACTCACACAACTTGAACTGTATGGTAAATCACACCTTAAAGTGTGAAAAATTGCAGCTAGGTGCAAAAAATCACTTTTTTTCATATTACAGCTTAGATTACATGAAGTATGATCTGTGAAAAATACATTGCATTGTGAAGCTCCATGGCGACACCTTGTTGTTCTGCCATGTTTTGGTTGCGACAGGATTATGACTGCTACTGGCTGATGGAGGACCATGGGGTCAGTTGATATGACCTTGGATATGCTTAACTTTTATGGTAGTTCTAATCACAATATGCCATCAAAACTGACTTTCAAGCTTTAGGAGTTGCAGACTTTGCATGCTGACGATGAGAAGCTACACTTTTGTAGGACATCAGACACCGACACTCCCTTTAAGCACTCTCAGATCATATCTGATGGTAATCCTCTCCAGTTTCTAGTTATATTTTCAATTGTTGCTCCTATAATATCTTTAGATGACAAGTTAATAGTAATGTCAAGCTGATGTCATGTAGCCTAAAACTGGGATGTGTGAAGTCTGCACTGCTCATGGCAAGCCAGAGGTGTTGTGTGCTGTGTGAGAGAGAGCCAGCATGTAACATCTGACACATCTGTATGTTTGTATCTTGAGCAATGAAACGCCATACTTATGTGTGAATATAAGAGCAATTGGATTCTGAGGTGTATTTTTATGCATGAGGAATGGGCGTGTATGCATGTGTGCATGTGTGTGTGAATGTCTCGGTGTCCTTGATAGGATCGGACAGAGATTAGAGTGATCTGGCCACAGATGATAGCCTGTGATGACATTATACCCAGCGTGTGTTCGTGTGTGTTGAAGTGTCCTGGAGGACAATTACACGGCAAAAAGATGGAGAAAGAAATGGCCTCTCTCGTTCTGTCCTGAGGAGTTGTAAGTGAGACGTAAATACCGCTGCAGCAGTAAATCTGAACATCCAAGAGTGGACTGGGTCAGCCAATGACACCGTATGCAACTAAAAAAGTAAAGGTTTTTACCACTTTTGACTCTTGACTCTTCTCTTCAGACTGTAGAATGTCTTGATTTCTGGGATTTATAGTATATGATATTGTATTTGTGTTCTTCAGTATTCCAGAATCCATGTACCTTTACTTAAAATACAAATATTGCATACAAATATCAATCGTTGAACATCTAGTTGTTGTTGTATTATCCATTTTAGGAAATGCATATAATTGGACATATTTCCTTTATAAACAGCAGACTCTTTAAAAGTTACTGTAGCAACTTTGTAGTAAAGATGTAAACAAATGTGAATGATTTGAAAATTAACAGATCATGCACAAGAAAGAACATCAGTTTAACACTAGCACTAATACTTGTTTGTTACATCTCTTTCTCAGAGTCACAACCCACTTGGCAGAGTCCATGACAATAAACAATCATTAAATAAAAGGCTCTTTCTAACTTTGGATTTTGTCTCACAATCATCAGAATTAGACTTTTTTTAATATCAAAAGTAATCTGACTGATTGCCGTCTGTGCAACAGTAGCCGCAAAGGAGTGTGACTTTACAAGATGCAGATGAACCAAAGTGTAAATAGATTTTAGGATAAAAATAGTTTACCATTAAACATGTATCAAACCTGTACGTGTCACTGACTATTGATGGGAAACTTAGAACTGAAATTAGGGCCTTAGAAGTGCCACATTATGTTTTATAGGTGACTGTATATTGTATATTTTGTGAGTATACACGCTAATATTCATGAGGCGTATTGTCTATTTCCACACTGTAGGTCCGTGTAATGAAATCAGGTCGTATCTATTTTCTGTTATCAACCTGCCACCATTTTTCAAACAGTGACAAACTTAACACATTCACTAGAGAGGTTGTCTAGTATTACTGAGTACAATGGATGTGGTACTTATTGTTCTTCATTTCTGCTGCATCAAGTTTGGTAGAGTTACAAGTTGGCAATTTTTGGAAGGACTTAAATAACATTAGTATCACTGAGTTTTTGCTCTCAAATTTTGAATTAGGTGAAAGTAAAAGTGCTGCAAGGTGGCGTAGTTGGGTGTTGCCTCACAGCAAGAAGGTCGCCGGTT
>NW_007577781.1:653601-655592 GCF_000690725.1 Stegastes partitus
TTTTTTTGTCAGTGGGACAAAAACCTATAGTAATGACGTGACAATTCATGATAATTAATAGCCAAACTAGTTATATGTCTGACACTGGACATCGAACTCCACTTCACATCAAATCTCAAAATCTGCAGAGTGAGTTTGTCTCCTCACACGAAGTATCCATAGACTTCTTTTCCACCTCTCTGGTCGTGCATGCTATTTGCATCATCCAGATCCTGGTCTTCTCTTTACCGGCTCCCTGACCAACCGGTAGGATTCAGCAGTCAAGCTAAAATGATCTTGTCTTGCGCTGGCTTCTCACATGCGATCACGCCTAATTGTGTCTGAAGCAGCATCTGGCCGAGCTCTCTGGACCACCTGGGGACCCATTACCCTGCCATGAGCTGCACTTGAAGGGGTCATAAGGAAGAAAGGCAACCAGGACCGAGTCAAGCTGTGATGCATTTCGCAGCCCATGAGTTTCTTTGAACCTGGCTTCATTTGACAGGAGATAAGTCTGTGAGCTCGCTCATGTAAATTTATCAACATCGGTTTCCCCCCCAAAGCGGGGAACAGAGCTTAGGTAACAAATTCTTCTTCAGACAAAGTAATCAGCACCTAATGATTTCTCATGTTGAGGTGTGCAGTGGGGTTTATGACTAATTTACAACTCAAAGGTAGTTGTAGTTTGAAATAGCTTTGAAAAAAACCCCTGAGCACTCATGACAAAGCTTTTCTAGCATCATTGTCAAAGAAAAATTCTACCACTGCAGCATATCTGGTTAGACAGGAAAACGAGTGAAACAGTAGGTCGTATTTGCTAGCTCAGGTGAGCCCAGATTTTTTTTTTCTTTGCACTGCCGAGTTTTTCTGGATTTTCTTTGGGTTTCCTTCGAAACTCCTTAGTGACAACTTTTCTCTCCTTGCAAGCGAATGTCCCCCAAATGAATCAAGATCCACAGTTTCTCTCAAGGCCTCATCTGTCTTGTTAGCCTTCTGAGAAACACAACAGTTTAGACTTGGCAAGTTTTAGGTTTTGGACCAACCTTGGTTTTAGGCAGACAAACACAGATTTGTTAACATTGACACCCATACTTTGGTATATTTAATGGAAGAACAAAAATGTACCAGTCCACAGAGGAGTAATGCAGAAATCATATGTGAAAACCATCCCAGCCAGTTTAATAAAGACTTCACAACAGTGACAATCCAGGCACCTGATTACAAGTTGCTTCTGTCTGTCAGTACATGGCCTCGCTATTGTTCTCGAAATGTGAACACAAACTGCCACTTTGCTGAAAGTGCAGCTGTTTAGTTTCTCTCACCAATTATTCAGTGAAAACTGTCCAATCTCACAGATGCTGACACTGTACCAAGTGACCGCTTTTAGAACTGCCAGCTTCTCAAAGAGTATTTTTATTTTACACACTCAAAATGTCATTACTTGCAATTTTGTGTAGAGCCCATCAAAAAAAATAGATAAATAAAATCTAACATCCACCTTATGTAGGCCTAGCGGTAAAAATAGCAGTAGTTTGCTCAGACTTACTTACTTACTGCAGTACCCTCCCAACAAGTTGAGACTTCCTTAAGCTACAAAAGTGCATAGAATGAAGCTCAATTTCACTACTCTGGCTTTAGTTGGAGGAAGGTTGTGGTGATGCAGAAGCTAGCAGGATCTACTCAACTGCCTCCTCACAGCCAGAAGGTCCTGGGTTCAACTCTCAGCTGGGTCCTGTCTGTGTGGAGTTTACATGTTCTTAGTGGGTTTTCATCAGGGATCTCCAGCTTCCTCCTATAATTTAAAGAGATGATTAGGTTAGTTACTGATTCTACATTAGTCGTAGCTGTGAGTGTGAACCTGCTTGGTTGTCTATGTGTCCATGTTGGCCCTGTGATGGACTAGCGACCTGTTTAATGCCTTTGACCTTGTTGCAGTTGGGATGGACTTCAGTCCCCTTTGCGACACTCTACAAGATAAAGTGGTGTATAGATAATGGACTAAGCAGGCAGGA
>NW_007577781.1:657885-672855 GCF_000690725.1 Stegastes partitus
TGGCGTAGTTGGGTGTTGCCTCACAGCAAGAAGGTCGCCGGTTTGCGTCCCCGTGAGGACACCCGGGATCTTTCTGCGTGGAGTTTACATGTTCTCCCCGTGCAGTGTGGGTTCTCTCCGGGTTCTCCGGCTTCTTCCCACACAGTCCAAAAATGTGTTGAGGTTGATTCTAAATTGTCCGTTGGTGTGAATGTGAGTGTGCTTGGTTGTCTGTCTCTAAGTGTAGCCCTGTGATAGACTGGTGACCTGTCCAGGGTGTTCCCTGCCTTCACCCTGAGTCAGCTGGGATAGACTCCAGCCCCCCATGACCCTAGTGAGGATTAAGCGGTGTATAGATAATGGATGGATGGATGAAAGTAAAAGTGTATTTGGTTATTTTTTTGCTGGAGTTTTTTCAGTCTCACTCTTGTGATGGAGACTAAGAGACTTATGGTATTTCAAAATTCTCTGAAGTGTCTCTTATCTATAAAGGCCAGGGTTGTTCATTTACGGTTGTGGAGCTGTTGCTGAGGAACATGTTTTAATTTTGTTTTTTCGGTTTTTATTTTTAGGTGGAAATTTCAAAAATTGCTTTGAGGTTAAGGGGCTAGTGATGATTTAATTGAAATCTGAATATAGATAATAAAAAAAACAATATTTTAGCTTAAATGGGATTATAATATACTTTAAATTTACTTTATAATCATTTTACAGTGTGCAAATTCCTATCTTATTGCGATCATTTATAATTTTCTTTGCTTTGAATGTGTAAATACTGTGTATAAATGTTAATTCTGAGAAGTAGCATAACTATAATTGGTAGAAGTAGTTTCAGAAATATTTATTTTTAAATACAGTGTAGATCTCAATGTAATAAATATTCTATTATTCTTGTTTTTATTTTTTGCAGTTTGGGAATTACAATGTTATGCAGTCTGTTGACGATCCACCGTGGATTTTCTTTTAAAAACTTGAGTGTTCTTTTCATGGGTGAATCATATCTTTGATAAGAAGCCAATCAATAAACAAGGTTAAATCAAGTGAGAAATGATTTTCTGTATCATTCCAATGGCAGTCAGAAAGACCTAAAGAAATGGACTGATGGAGATAAATTGAGAGGGAAAAAAAGGGAGTGAAAGAGGGAGGAGAAGACGATAAGGTGAGGGCCGATAGAAGGGAAGATTGAATCAGAGGACGAGGTGAAAGGGTGTCGAATGGTAAAAGTGACAGCAGATGAGTGCTATTAGAGAGGCAGATAGAGAGATAACGGGAGGAATGGAGGGAGAGCTGGACGGAGAGGAAAGGGAGAACAAAAGAGCGATTGAATTTGAGGACAAGATGGAAGGGTGTCAAATGGTCGTATTGAACGCAGATAAATACCAATCGACAGGTGGGTGGATGGATAAATACTCTAGATATTCGTCATTGGGCAGGGAATGAGGGAGAAGGAAAAGATGAGGGTCACCAGATGATGGAGGGATGAAGGAGCAAAAACAGAGGAGAGGGAGGGAGCAGATAGGGGTCACTTCAGACAAATGGATGAGAAATGACCAAAAGGAGGAGTGAAGGGGAGCTGAAGACGGGGTAGAAAATGGGGTCAGTGGAGGTAAAATGGGAAGATGAGGGGAGGAAAATAGGGGTAAGATCGAATGGATGGTGAGATGATGAGAAGGAGGGTGACAGGATGGAGGGAAGGGAGGAGACCAGGGAAGAGTGAGAGGCAGCGGGGAGAAGGTGACGAGTGAGGGTGAAGGAAAACCGGCTATGATGAGAAACAAAGGAGAGAGAGCGAAGGACAGGAAATAGATTTGCCATCTCTGATCTGCTGTACGGGGATAATGAGCAGGTCTGCGGTGTACAGTACTCTGATGGATATTAGACTGAGGAGAAAGAGGAAGACAACACGGAAAGAATGAAAGGAAGGGGAAATAAATGGACTGGAGTAAATAACTGCAAAAAGGCTGACTAGCAGATCGATTCAGCTGATGATTGCAGGACCAATATGAATTTTATTGAGCTGAATTAGGTACACGTCTCTGCGGAAGAAAAGAAAGCAGTGAGCCCTGAACCAGGAGAGAAGAAGAAACATCAGTAGTAAGATACTGGAGAAGCATGGTTCATATTCAGAATCATAGTGCTGACAGAGTGAATGTGCTTACATTAAGTACACATTCTGCTTTTGTTGTATTTATACATGCTGCCTCTTGGACAAATCATCAGTTCCTCTATGACATTATGCAGATGACACTCTGTTATTTCTATCTGGTAATCATAGTCAGCTGGATTCTCTCTAACATTTGGTAGGTTCAAGCGTTGGTTTGTTGGTCTGGATGTAAATGTCACCACTATTGGATTTTGCATTTTGCAGATTCAGTTATGGTCTCAAACGGAGGACTACTGCTCACTGAGGTGATCCATGGGTTTAATCTGTCGCCCTATCAGCTAGTTTATGGTTTTTAGTGAAAATACTATTGCATGAAACCTGGTACAACCTGAACCTGGACAGTTATGTTCCCCCTCAGGATAAAGTGTAAAACTTTCATGATTCATGCTAAATAGCAGCAGTTAGCATGCCAGTATACAAAACAAAGAACATGTCATTTAACATGTTTAACATTAGTACTGAGCTCAATGTACAGCTGTGTTTAAGTGCAGCCTTAAAGGGCCACAACTTATTGCAAAACCTCCCAACCAGTTGTTTGGTATTTGGGATTTGAGATAATTGGGACACAGCTGTTGTGCACCATCGTTCTGGCAGACTAACACTACTGACATCCACACAGTTTATCAGCAAAGGCACAATTATTATTATTTTTTTCTCATGTATTCAGTATGTTTAATTTCTGTATTTAAAATCAAATTTTAGTCTTCGCCACTTATCATATTTGCTACCGACATAACCTAGTTTCTACAAACAGATCATAAAATATTCATATAATTGAAACGTGCCCCTCAGTGGACCAAGCTGTATTTGCTGGTTATAGTCATAGATGTGTAACCAGTGGGCCGTCATTATCATCCTGCCATCTGAGGAGGGTTCAGTCTGGCTTATGAAAATGATCTGTCCTCACTCTAAGAAGTTAGATGTGAAGGTTTCAGATTCAACTAAAGTTAACCCTTCTTACACCAGAAAAAAACATTTCCAGGTGCAACACTGCAAGGTCAAATGAAACAACATTTGGTTTAATGGATAAGTGACACTTTTAAAATACAACACATCTCCTTATCACCAGCCCTACGTGAGATTTCTAAAACTCTGGCAACAAAAACTGACAAAGTATGGCTTAAAAATTATAGAGTAAATAACAGCCATATATAGCAATAAATCAGTGACACTGGTGTTAATGAATCTGTCATTAATATTTTCAGCTACAGCGCTACCAAATGTGCTGCAACAGAAAATAAGTCCAACAATTGCTGCATCACTTTTAGTCCCAGACGGCCTCTTCACTGAACGTGACCCACTTGGCAGCCCTCGACAAATGGTGCTGGTTGCGTTTTTGTACAACAGACATGGCCTTGTCCCAGCACTGGGTCCTCCAGGGTGGAAAAGGGCAAGAAAAACCTGGAGCGTAAGTAATGTGTCCTTCCAAATGTCAAGCTCTTATTCAAAGAGTCAAGACTGGGCAAAGTTCCTGGAAATGAGGCAGGGCCTGTGTTGGGAAAAGTTTGTGTCCAGGGCTCGGTGCTGGTAGTGTCTCAAGGGCCACCAGGGGCTGTGGATAAGGTAACATATTTCCCTCCACATATAGCTTTGAGGAGGTTCTAAGGTTCTGCTGTTTGGAAAGGTTCCTAAATGTAAATCTGTTGTTTCTTTTCGTTTAGCAATATGTAATTCCAGGATTCACAGGGGATGTGACTTTTTGAGATATATTTGTTTCTCTTAAAAAATGTTAGACCATAGATTTATGTACTTTTGAGGATAATACCCTCGTAGTTATGACTCAAAGAGCTAAACACATACTTATGAAGTTACGTTACCCTGCAAATGTAACTGTGAAGACAACAATACAACATTGATAATTCATATAATGCAGGTGATGATAAGGTCAGAACAATATTACCTCAACTGAGCTTCTGATATCTTCTTCCTCAGTCTCATCTTCCTCATCATGTTCAAACTTACCTGAAGAACTGTATATAAACTTTGAAATGAAATATAGCATATCTACCACATCCCCATCATTTTAATCTTTTTGTTGAGGAAGACGAGGTGGAGACGGAGGGGCATGTGGAGCGATTGGTAGATTTTCCTTATCATCAGAGATATTGTAGTCACAGTCCTGCTGCAAAATAGCACAACATAATAGTCGCTAAACCTAACATAGAATACTTGTGACCCTTAAGGTAGAAAAGGAAAAAAATAATTAGAAAAATGCTCTCTCTCTTTTGCAGGAATCCCAGACCAGACTCACTCTTGTTTTGCCAGAGTTGCTATTAGTCTCCCGCAGTTCATTTACTAGGTAGAGTTTCCACATCGACTCTGTTTTGGTCTTTAACCAGTAAATCATGCCTTAATTTTCCTCGGCGAGTTCAAAGAAAGTGGCAGACAAAACTGCATAGTGAAAGTGAGGCTTATAGGGAACCAATCTAAATGCCAATGATGTCATTATTCTATAACCATTATGTTGTGCAATCAACATTTACTTCATAATGATAAAAGAAAAAACACTTACCACTTTTAATTATAAACCAGCTTTTATGCTTAAAGCCAGCTTTAAAACCTTAATTGTAAGGAAGAAAGTTTCATTAACCTTTCAAAGCTGTTCACTTTAATATGCAATTAGAAGTAACGATGGATGTTTCCGGAGTAAATCTGGAATCCTGAACTGTTTTATTTACTAGATGTGCAATCTATATTTAAAAAAGAGAATTACAATGACTACCTTTGACTTACCTTGTGCAACTCTGTGAGTAAAAGAGGTTAACTTTTTTTTCTTTTTTCTTTTTTTAATGGCAAAATGATTGTGTTTGATGGTAACGTATGCCGTGTGGTAGTCGCACATCTTATACTTTCTCCTGGATGAGCTCTCTTGGTAAGGAGTCCCCCATTTGCTTCAGCAACCTTGGCATCATCTCAGTATCCTCCCTCAGATCCCAGCTACAGTGGGAGGTTAAGGTCCAGGATCTTCTAGCTCATCATTACCACTAGTTCCCCTTCTTTCCCGGGGGTTCAGCTGCAGGGGAAGGATAAAGGACCTGCTCTGAAAGACTTCCACCTGCATGGGAGTCAATCACCATCTCCTGTCTGACATAAAACTTGTTATGCTGTGACATGCTGTGACATGTCTTTGTCACTCCACTCCACCCAGCAGGCTTAAGATCTGTCCGGGTCAAGGACAAGGGAAAGAGATAGTTTTGATGGCAACCTTAAAAGCAGAAGCAGAAGCCGGCACCTACACCGACCCCAATCTGTTTAAAAGTAATCGTGGTGTCACATGAGCATACCGGTATTGACAGAAGATCGGGTTGATCGTCACATCTGGCACACCCCGATGGTACCAGATGTCTATCAGCGGCTCCACTATTCTTTCCTTCTCCTCACCAGCAGAGTTTAATGGAAAATGTCAGCCTGGCAACAAAAGGGACACAGCTTTAAAAAGTCCATCAACCAGGCATATTTTTCTTTAGTTAGGCCAGCTTGACACCATTAGAAGTGGCCAAGGTCTCGCCAGGACTTGAATATACAAATGTGTACCATGTTAAAAATAGGATGGAATAAAAATAGATGAATGCACAAAAGCAATATGTAAGAAAATATCCCTGATAATGTGCTCACTGAGATTTCAGAGACACAATTCAGCATCTTACCTCTATGGAGGAATGAAAGGACACATTTTCTCCGTCCAGTAGCAATATGAAGTTAGGTAGTTAGCAGATCTACACATTTACACACCCTGAGTCCTTCAGGGAGAAGACAAATTTAACTAAATATAATTGTCTCGAAACATGTGCATAATCCTAATCTTCCCTAAATATGGAAAAGGCCCTTTAGTGATTTACCAAGGCTCTTTGGAATTCCTTTTGCCACCCGCTCCTTAAAAAAAAGCATAACTACTCCACTGACAGAGGCCTCTCTGTAAACATATCCCATCGATAACTGAGTTAAACAGTCAGATAATTATCATCAAAAAAAACTACATATAAACGATGAAAAGTGTGAAAATATTATAGAAATCGTTCTGTGTACTGTTCTGTTCTGGCTGGATCTGTTGGCGGTGGGTGATGATCTCCCTTGGTGAGATCTTCAGGGAGGTCAAAACTCCATTTTAATTTCTTAAAATATATTCTGGAGCTTGATCCTGATAAAGACAATCTCTTCTTTTAGAGTATATATAATTACTTTTAAGAAAGTATCGCTTCTGCAAAACAACTCACACATCTTTGAGGTATAGTTCACATGCTATTACAGCTCTGTCAGGTCTCAGCTGCCTTATCACCTAGCATAAGAAATAAATAGGAATGAACGATGCAGTGATGGAAGCAGATACCAAACTGTAACACTGAAACCAAAAAACTTACACTACAACTTCCTCTGCACTGTCTAAATATCTCACTAAGAAAACAACTTGTGCCCCCCACATATATACCAGGAACAGGATCAGGAGCTTCAAACTTACTGTGCATATTGTCTGCAAATAAACTAAGAAGACATTTGTTATGAAAATGTCAGGGCAACACAGAATAATTACTGAACTTGACATTTCGGTGACAAACCACGGCTCCTGGGTGCCCCTTTATTGGAGTTGCCTTCCTCATGTTTGCATCGTGTTCTCCTTGTTCACTCATCTGTTTACTTGAAGTTTCTGCAGTTCTTTGTGCAGAACACTTAGCACCTCTATGGCGTCAATGTCCTTTTGATTATTCCTTTCTGTCCCTGTATTTCCACTCACTGTTTCTTCATTGAGGTTAGATGTTCACCTTTAAGCATTTAGTTTTTTACTTCCTCCTGATAACATCGAACATTTAAAGTGTGTTATGACCCTGTGGGTCATCAAGAGTGTTTTTGTGTTTTTGCTGCTTTCTTCTCTCCTCAGTGTGAGTGTGTGTGTGTGTGGGGGATGAACGAATGGATTCGGAGCAGGTGGTGACCCTGGATTGGCTGTCTCACCTGCTGCCGCGCCTGATTCCAGCCACGCAATTGGTCAGAGGGCGGGCCAACCCACTATTTAAACAGCCAGCTGCACTCGTCCTCCTCACCTCCAGCCTCGCCACCTCAGAGAAAGCCAGCAGGCCGTCGCAACTACTCTGCAGGAGGATGCAGCAGAAACGTGTCTGTTCCAGGATCGTGTGAAACAGATCCCGAGTCTTGTAGTGACTCTTTGTAAAAATTGTAGATAGAGAGCAGAGTAGGAGGGAGAGGCCTTTTTTCTTTTGAACCCTTTTCTCCTGTTTTTTTTGTTATTAGGTAGGTAGGTAAGATTATTGTCTTTTATTTGCGTTTTCTTTTTCAACAGGGAAATCAGGGTTGATGTAGGGTATGTTTTGTTTGTTTTTTTTGGCCTATGTTCCCCCTCTACATTGTAAAAATAAAAGAAACTGCTTGTTTTGATACCTGGCTTGTCGTGATTGCTGGCCTTCTTTGAGGTGGAAAGACTGGTGTGGAGCAGGTTCATGTTATGCTCAAGGTTCCCCTAGACCGGGGCATAACAAGTGAAAAAAAAAAAAATCTGATTATGATATACTTTCTAATTATTTTATAGTGTGCAAGTTCTCTCACAAATACAGTTTGCATCTACCGATGGTATTTCCAACAATGCAATGATAGTACTAATAGCAAAAAAGTGCAAAACCTCAGGATACACAGTAGATAAATTCCAAATGCTTGTCCAGCTGGAAAAATCACATCTGCTGGTGTCAGCTTTCCACTGGGAAGGGAGGTGGTCATCACAATCTAAAGAAACTGACTGGTTAGATACTATCCTAGTTGTGACCGTTCAGGTGGCTTTTTTTGTGAATTTTACCACCGCAAAGGATCTTCAATGCAGTTCTGCTTAAAAAAAAATATTATTTTGGTGCATTTTCACCACATAAAGGCTTCTTTTAGCACCATTCCTATAATGCCCCTAGCGGGTCCAGTTTAAGAAGCACTACTAATGTATCCAACAACCAGAAGGACCTTTTGAAGAGCACATCCACTGCCAAGAAGAATCCCCCTCACCCTTACATGAATACAAGGGTCAAACCAGAATTTGTTGGGTTCTGACGATGCTCCAGCTCTCCACCAAGTTCTATGAGATTCCGCTGGTGGGTTTCGTGTAATCTTACAGAAAAAACAGATGGGCGGCACTGATCCCACACAAACAAGGGCAGGCTGCCAGCGAACATTCAAACTTCCGCTACTTGTACAGTAATATGGCAGAAACTAATCACACGGCCTCATGCTGGGCCGTATTTGGAGATGGATTTGTCATGTTGACTAAATGATTGTTATTTAACAAATTACAGCAAACAGCATGAGCGCAGTGGGAAACTCAGCGGGAAGACGAGAGGAGAAGTTAGTTAGTAAAGAGAGAGGTGCGGGAAGCGAAGAAAAAACAAACAGAGAAGGTCAAGAGGAATAAGGGATTCAGGAAGACAAAGAAGAGATGAGAAAACGGGAAGCGGGAGCTGAGAAACGCTCTCTTCTCTTTTCTATCTCGGCCCTGCCAGAACTTTAATTTCCCTCTCTCCTCCCCCTCTCCTTTTCAATCTCTGCCCGTCCTTCTATCTCAGCCTTCCTCCCTCCAGACCCCTTTGCATTAGAGCTAAACCGTCCATTGATCCTCTCTAAACAAACACACATATGTATTCAGTACAGCAATACACCAGCGGGACCAGAAGACACGGCTTAATGGTTCTTGTGTATGTGTGTGTATATGTGTGTGTGTGTGTGTGTGTGGACCACAGTTAGTACTCTGTGTGTGTGTGTGTGTGAAAGAGGCCAGGGATAAATCACTCTTGTTTAGTGGTTCCCCAGTGTGTTTGTGAGTGTGTGTGACAGCCTCAATGTAAGCAGCTTCTCTCCGAACGTCTAAAGTCAGAGGGGACATCTTAGCGTTTGGAGAGGTCCGGAATCAAAGCGCACACACACACACACACACACACACACACACACATGCAGGTGGCACCACTAAATAAGCCCCTCTCAGGGCGCGCCAATCTTATTTTCCTCGCCTGCCGCACACACTTACACAAAATAAATGCAAGGAGAGCCGCCTCACCTCTCAGCCACTGTCTTTTTTTTCCCCATTTACGGCATCTACTGCATGCAAACACACACATCCATACACTATCTTTATGAGGACACTCATTGACATAATGCATGATGAAGGTCCTCACATTGTGAAAAAAAAAAGCATTCTGTTCCCACAATATATTATGCACACACATGCAAATAAGAAGACAAGATAAAACGACTTAGTCAGATGTGTATATCCTAAGCAAACTATAAATCACCCAGTAGCTCATACAGAAACACACTGACTGTTGTTTATTTGGTTCATTTGAATCCCACATTGTTAATGCCCCCACATGCTCGTCTTCTACCTTCTACGCAGAGTACTGAATGTCTCCTTCTGACTAATCGTCTCGCTGCAGTTGAACAATTGCACATATGAGATGAGGTGTCAGTGGACTCGAGGTGAGTGGAGGACAAACAGAACCAACGGAGTGGCTCCTGTCTGTCCGATAAGCCTCATTATAGGTGTGTTTTAGAGGACGTCTTCTGTTTACAGATACATCATGATGCAGTTCACTGGGTCAGTTAGATCTGATTCAGCTATAATGTTAAATAGGCTCAGATCAAATAGGATTTGATGATTTTACATGTTAATAAAGAGGAGACATGTTTGATGGAAATGCTGCAGATCAGATGGTTTACTTCAGGTGTGAGTGAGTAAGGATATTAGTTGGTCACAAGGGCAAGAAAGAGGAGATGGGTTTAGAAAAATAAACAGAACTCTAATAATTAAAGCTGATCCACAAATATTTTTAAAAAGTCAGAGTGTTCTAACAGAAACACAGAGTGGGTGAAGGTTTACTACAAAAAGCTCGGGGACAAATTAAAGTGGGATACAAAGTAGAACAATACTTGAGCAGGGTGGAGCAGACAACCCATGATTAGCTCATTTGTTTTATTTTTTTGCTTACACGACTTGCCGAAAATCAGACTTGTATTATATTAATCATGTACAGATTTTAGCGATAGTTACATCTTAGGTGGTTAATATGAAACCAAGAAAAATAGTTTTTATTCAGTTTTTAGAAGTCATGGATTTCTGTGAGGGAGTCATGGTGATGCACTGTCACCTCCCAGCTAAAGGTCCTGGGTTCCAGTCTCGGCCATGGGGTCTTTCCGTGTGGAGCTTTGATGTTCTCCCTCTTCCTCCCACAGTCCAAAGACATGCTGAGGTTAACTGGTGATTCCAATTTTTGTTGTGAATGTGAGTGTAGCCCTGTGATAGACTGGTGATCTGTCCAGGATGAACCCTGACGTCATCTTAAGTCAACTATGATAGGCTCCAGCACCCATGTGATCCAACACAGGATAAAACAGTGTATAGATAATGGATAGATGGATGGATGGATGGATGGATAGATGGATGGATTTTCATGATACATATTGAAACAAAATACCCTGTAGGTGATATTCAAACCTCTATTATAGCTCTTGTTCAGTGTGTTGACTGAGGCGGTACATCTCAAAAACTTTCACCCTGATCCTGGTGCACTGAGGTGAAAAACTCGATTTTTATTTATTTATTTATTTGGAGGAGTAACATTTTAATACGTTTTTTGGGGGTATATTTTACTTTTATTGGACAGTTGTTGCGAAGAACTGGACAGAAAATCTTGGGTAAAAGACAAGGAGTATGACATGCATCACACTTTCCTGACTTTAATTCAACCAGAGATGTTACGGCGTGCATTGCAAGCATTCAGCTACCAGGTCACATGACTTCTTCAACCTTTAAACTTGTAACAACATACTGTTTATATAATACATAACGATTTTGCTTGAACTTGAGACTGTTAAAGGATTCTAACACTTATTCAAATACCAGTCAGTTGACTTCAGCACAAGTTATTTTCTAATATCTACGTTCTCCACATACTGAAGATCTGCCTGATTTATTAACATGGTGAAAGAGGAACATTTTCGCTATAAGACTGTGACTGCTGACATCATGTAATTAACCGATCGTTTTGCTTGCTAGACGTCTCACTCTGTTGGAGTTGGTGGAACTGCAAAAGTGCTGTGATTGCACAGCACAGAGTTCTTTAATCTCATGAACAATCTTTGGCTGAGCGCAGAGTTGTGTCGAAGCCTGTTTCCCCACCAGTTTGCAGACAAACACATCAGCAGAGTTTCATTTCTTGGCCTGTCATCAGTTGAAGTCACCCAATTAATGTTGGTTTATATGAGCTGCTGGTTGTAATTTCAAGCAAAAAAAGTGCCGATCAAATGTTGACTAAAAGAGGAAGGTTACTACTTAGGTGTTTTGTGCACTGAGTGTTGCTAATAACTGTCATGATTGTCAGTTGTGTCCAAATAATCTGCTCACATTTGCAGACAAAATGCTCCCGTCTAGAACCCTGGCTATGTTTTGGATGACCTTTTCAGACTAGTAAAATTATTGTTGGACACAATGAACCAGCACCACCATACTGGTTGGGACTGTTGTCCATACTGGGCATGTTAATGATAAGTCTTTAATCAACTAATTGCTGTTAATAATTTAAGAGTTTAAAAAAAAAAAAAAAAAAAAGTAATAACCAAGATGGCAGAAGATGGCAGACAAGCACATCAGAAAATGTATTGTACATTAACTGTAGTACCAAGTGGAGCCTCTTTCTGTTTAATGAGATGGAAGATTGCAGCTCATTTGCTGTGTTTAACACTACAGCGACCTACAGAGATGGTTCCACCAACTGGGACCATTTCTGTATTCGCAATCAAAAAGGGTCATGGGAATGGTCATTTAAAATAAGTACTTCTGTGTTATTTCAGTTGTGTTTAATCTGATTGTTCATCGTGGATGAGTTGGTTTTTAGTGTTTGTGTGGTCAAGGGCATAGTGGAGGTTTAGCGAGCAACAGGCCACCATGACAGAGATTTCTGTGGCAGTTAATGGCTGCCAGCTAATGTTATCATACAGGAAACAAACTCAAGATTACCAAGATGACTGCAGCTGTGTGGCTATTGAAGACCAACCAATAATATGGTGAACATCAAGTGCCCGTGGTTAAATATGGCCTCATCAGCACATAAATGGCCACCGTACTTCATTCACTGTAACAATATTGATTGATAATGTGCCCAACTATCATGAAGCATTGTTTTCTGGCCCACTAACCCCAATGCTCAGCATACAGACACATCGAGAGCGTAGCTTGTGAACGTACAGTCAGCAACTAAATGACTTCCCTCAGGAGTGATTGTACGCTGGATGGATCTAAAACAGAGCGAATACTGTTATTAAGTTACATTCCCCAAAGCTTCCTGTAGCGTTTGCTAATTTGTTCGCTACTACATCAACGTAAAGATTATATGTCAACGTTGTGCGCGCAATTTGTTAACACTGTCCTCATGTGGACAAAAAATGTGTTTTTCACATTTGAAGATTTGTGAATTTTTGTATTGTATAGACTTTGATACAGTACTCTGTGGAGGTTTATCTTAAGCCTTAGTGCTGTGTAAATTTTGTTAGATCCAAAGGTGGAGGCTGGGATTCTGGAGGAAGATCGATTTAGCATCCCTCTTACTCCCTCTCTCCCTGTCCTGTGCATGAGCATGAACCTGCATAAATATGAACACGAATGGGGGAACTTAGGAATAGTGTTGTGTGGATCTGTCCAAGCCACTTTATTTCTTTCCACTTTATGGAGACAGACTGTGTACAAACACCTTTTTTTCCCCCAGCACAAACACAGTGCAAACAGCTACGAGACTGTGAGGAGGTATTCACAGAATTAAAAAAAAAAAAAGAATATTAGATTAGAATGGCTGATCTTGGTACTAAAATCCAGGCATCCACTTTCACGCTTTATCAGCCAGGTGTTACATCCTCATTCCGCTATACTTCCTTTTCAGTATTGCTAATGAATTATTCAGCCATAAATACCTCGTTCTCTCTATCACCAGCCACCTCTCCCTTCTGCTTTATGTGCCAGATGTCACCGTCTCTTCATACTTTGCTTGTAAAGGTATTCAAATCACAAATTATCTTACTGTTTTCATGATTAAACTACAAACTTGGTGAAGTCATCTGCACTTCAAGCAGACACGCCCTCTCCGATAGTCAAAAGGGAAATCTGCTTTTTGGAGTTGGAGCTGTGCTCGATGGAAATCCTCAAAGCTGTTTTTCCATGATGATCAAATCTTGAATTTCAGTAACTTTTACATTCCCATTAATTCATCCAGACACATGCTTTTACCAGCTCAAGCACTTTAAGGCTCTTTTTTTGATCGCATATGGGTTTAAATGAAACATTGAGATGAAGACAACTCTGTGCAGATTTCCTGTGTATGTGAGAAGATTCTAATGTCTTTCTACACGTTCCTCACAGATCTATGCAGAACAAGTTAAGTGAGTTTGGTTCCTATTGGTTGTCACTGGGTTGCTGCTTGGTACACTGTCTGACTAATTCGTCAGCGAAAGGAAATATTATCCCTCTTGACTTTTTGGGGCCATTTAATTGTTCCTGTGTTTCTCAATGTTTTTAAGTTTTGGCTTAAAACATGCTTTTGCTAGTTTCAAATACATGGGGCTTCTTAGGAAAAATTCAAAGCACATGCAGGACAAAATTTGGAAGACGAGTTGGCACAACTGCCCTTTGCAGAAAGTTTGAACACATGGATATATGATAGATATGGACATCATTTTAAAGAGTAAAACAGCCACTATAGACTCAGCAAGCTACTTATGAGGAACCCCATAGGAATACTGGGTGGAGCCTTCTATTGATCTCAAAACTGCTTGATTTGGTGGCCTGGATTCCTAAAGGTGTTGGAAGCGTTGGAACCTTGTTGACATGATTATGCACTAAATTCAGCGGAGACCAGTGAAGTCCACTGAAATCATGGTCATGAAACCAGTTTGAGATGATTTGCAAGACGTAGCCATTAGAGGATTGTGGTGGCCGTTAAGGGACGCACATGGTCAACAACAACACTCGCATACGTAGAGCCCCAAGCGCACCAAGAAAACATTCATCGGCATTGACTGCTGACACAAGGCAGGTTGGATCCATATATTTGTGCTGTCGACACCAAATTCCAACTCTTCTGTCTAAAGCAGGGGTGGGCAATCCTGGTCCTCGAAGGCCACAGTCCTGCATGTTGTAGATGTTGCCCTCTTCCAACACACCTGATTCAAATGATCAGGATTGTTATCAGGCTTCTGCAGAGCTTGATGATGAGCTGATCATTTGAATCAGGTGTGTTGGAAGAGAGAAACATCTAAAACATGCAGGATTGTGGCCTTCGAGGACCAGGATTGCCCACCCCTGGTCTAAAATCTAAGCAGAAATCCAGACTCATCAGACCAGACTATGTTTTTCCGATGCCCACTTAAACCCCATATTTCTATAATGATGTCCACAGGTTAGGGTTAACTCAGATAACCAGTCTCCAGACTAAACTGTAAAGAGAGAGGTGGGATTTTCACCATAGAAGTGTCCGGATCCCTGCCTCTGGCTCAGCCTTGCTCACCCTCTCTCTCTCTCCTGTCTCTCCAGTCCTGATTGCAGGGATTGGAGACAGCTGCAGGGATCGGCTCACCTGGCCACAATCACCCTTGTTCCATAAAAGCTCAGCTCATTCCACCACACCCTGCCAGACCATAGACAATGCAGCCCTGTTTCTCTGCCAATCCCCAACCTGTCTCTTACCTGCCTTCCCCAAGACACTCGCACACTGATCCTGCCAACAGCCTGCTTTTACCTGCCGCTGGTCCCTGACCTGTCTCCTATCTGCATTCCCCAAGACAGCCTTTAGTGTGATTCCCCC
>NW_007577781.1:673914-684434 GCF_000690725.1 Stegastes partitus
AAAAGAACATGAAATTCAGTTTATTGTAACAAAAAGTTGCAAACTCTTAATCCAGTCAAAACTATGCCTGAATTAGAACCACTCAGTGCTTAGTTATAATTTAACCGGACTGTGTTTAACGTCTCTATTTTGGAATCTTTTCATGTATTACATACGTGTTTAGCTGCACACATTTCAAACATTTCAGATCTATGCCATGAGGTGCTGCTGCCTGTCAGTTACCAGCACCGTCAGACTTTAATCTCAACAGCTGTAGTGTTACCTCCAAGGCTTCTATTAAAATTCTTGGCGTTTGCGTGACATTTATATTGATCCAGACCTTTGGTCTGACTCACATCAAGGCAATAACCAAATCAGAATAACTCTCCCAGGATTAGACGGACCATTTCCTTCACTAAACTTCAGAATTTGTTAAAGACATGTACAGCTTAGATCATGTCTTTAAAAGTACATATTGATATATTGTGTTTTGTTACTTTGTTTTTTTGATTCTTTCTTCACTCCAAATGTTCAGCTTTATTCATCCCCTATAAACCACCACAACATGTCACACCACCTGGTCATGATTCATGCTGCTTATATGGACGTGTGACTCACTCAGATAATCACAGCATTCAACTCTAGTGTGTGAAGTGTGAACCATAAAGGCATGAATGCTCCATGCATAACAAAAATATCTTTTGGGTGCTAATGAGAGCTTGAATCGTGACTGTTTGTAAATACAACATGGAGGAGGAACCTCATTTTACTCTAATTAAGTCTGTTTGTATGGGGGCACATATGTGACAATAAAATAAGTATTAGTCATGGCACAATGCAATACCTATGATAAATCCATCCATCCATTATCTATACACCGCTTAATCCTCATTAGGGTCGCGGGGGGGCTGGAGTCTATCTAAATCTTGAAAACTTATGCTGCAATAGACATTTTTAAGTCAAATTGTTGACGCATTTGCATCATTTTAGGCGCTTTATTTGACTCAGTTTTGCTCCCCATGTCAAAAAGTTATCCAGTCTTGCTTCCTCCAAATTTAGAACAATCTCCAAGATTAAGCCGATGCTCTCACCCACCCGGATCTGGAAAAACCTATACATGGACTCATCTTGATTATTGTAATGCCCTCTTCTCTGGCATTCACCAAAAAGTCCCTCTCTTGTCCAGGAAGCACCAGCTAGGCTTCTCACCGGTTTTAACAGACGACATCACATCACACCTACCTTGACTTCCCTCCACTGGCTCCCTGGCCGTTTAAGAATTGATTTTAAGATTTTACTGATCACTTTTAAAGCTCACCAGGGTCTCGTCCCAAGCTACATTTATGAGCCTGCTTGCAGCTTTAGATCCTCAGGTGGATCCCTTCAGGTCGTTCCAAAGTCGAGGCTTAAATCTAATGATGATCAAGCTCCCTCCACTAGAGACTTTGGAAAGAGGACGTAAGCCTTTTGGAGTCACTAACTCCTTTTAAATCGCTTCTTAAAACCCACTTTTATAGACTTGCTTTTATGTGAAGTTTACTTTTAGCTTTAATTAGTTTTAGTGTTTATTCTGTATTTATGTACTATTTACCTGCTTATTTTATACATTCTCTATTGATTTACTTTCGCTGCCTAGTTCTTTGGTGTGATGTCGCCTTTAATGTCGTCTTTAATTAGTCAATTATTTTACTTTTAATCTTCAATCTTTCATTTTTAAATGGCCCAGTTCCTTTGTTTAATATGCGTCCTCTTCTAGGTAATTATTCATTGAACTTCTTATCATTATTTCTATGACTTATTTTTATTTGACTGCTCTGTTTCGTCTCCTTATGCCTTATGTCTGGCTTAATTGTCTCTGTGTTTGCATGATTTGACTGTCAAATGCTGTTCATAAAGGTGCTATATAAAAAAGTTAGCATTATTATCATCTCGTGATTTGGCTTTTGTTGCTCTAATTCAATAAATGTTGTGTCATTTCTGCGAGTAAAGGAACAAAATAAAGAAAAAGAAGAATGGTGTTATGTGAAAATGATGGGATCTAATGCAAAAAATGTGACTTTTTGTCTCCCGTTTTTTGACTTTTCATCTCATGATTATAGCGTTTAATCCCCCCAGAAACTGAAATATGTAAACTAAGCTGTTTTTTTTTATACTTTCATTCATGGAGATGGGCTTCCATAATTGTGCTCATATTCCAAACCGTGTCAAGACTCAGGAAAACGTGTCAGCAGAGCTAAATCACTGCCTGCATGCTTATGACAATGTGTCATGAAACACCACAACAATGCCCCACTCATGCCCCCCCAAAGCGGTAAAGGTCGTGATGCTCGGGGCAACATCTCATCACAACAGCCTTCTGGAGTGCCTCCGTGTTTTAAGTGAAAATCCTTGAAACATGACAGTAGGTTTAAGTGGGTAAAGGTGTTTAGGATTCTCCACAGGTCAGGAACACGATGAGGCTGCACACAGAATAATTAATGACAGGTGCCGGAGCCTGAGAGCAGTGGGAGCCCTGTATTCTAATCATGTACTGCTTGGGGAGAAATAGGAAAAAGTTCATAATTAGATCATCTTGAATCTAATGTTATTCATCATTTTCAAAAATTTTGCACGAAGCCTAATACCAGGGACACGGTTTGGAAGGTTGCTCATACAAATACCAATTACCTGTTAGTCAGCAACCTAGTCCAACTTTTGCTGCCGAGTGCAGCTCTCTCACTTTAAAGTTGTATTTTTCCAGACATTTCACAGAGCAAAGCAAATGAGGCAAAACTCACAGTAAAGTTTATTGTGTGCATCTCCAGCATCTAAAGGAAGGTGAACGGTGCCTTTTGCGCTCTCTGTGACATTTATGGATCAGTGATGTAGCTGAAATGCCTGATGTTCAGACGCTGTCTTGTGTGCAGAGAAATCCTGTTTACTTTTATTTTTTTTTGATAAAGGAGGACCTTTGAGGGTTCCTCTTATTTTATGTGCCACAACGACCGGACCTGTGAGCCTGAGCTCAGGGCACCGAAACCCAACGTTACAGATACAAATCTCTCGAGGCAGAAGTGCAGCAGAAGTCACATGTAAAAAGACTGGTGAGGCCTGCTTGACATGTAACTGCTGATTTGTCTGGATTTCCAGCACTTGTAGCCAAATACTGAGACTTTTTGTGTATTACTATCTTTGTACATATTCCCAGATCTTTATATGCACAGCAAATCTTATTACATGGACAAATTAGCAGATTTTTTACACATTTGAAAACCTAATTACAGACCCACAAATTTTGAAAAGACATTTGCAGGTTCTGATTTTTATTGACAGATAGCAGTACGCATTCACAAATTCTTCTCAAGCATTCCCAAGTCTCACTACAGACACACAGATTGAGATACAGACACACAACTGTCCATACATATTTACAATCACTTTGCTACAATAACACCCCCATACATAGATGTATTGTCATGAACACCACTTGCTCTTTCAAAGTCCACGTCACATTGCAGTCACCATAGTTACCAGATTACTAGTGGGGATTCCTATCAACTCAAACTGATGAATCACATGTAAATTTTGTTATGGCAATTCTGGAACATTTTTTTGTGACTGTTTTCTTTACTCAGTGCTGTGTCTATGACAATTTGTGATTCTTCTTTTCAAAACTTTTCTTGTCTTCATTTGGGTTGATATTGAGCGATGTTGTCTAACTGATATTCTGTGATTTTAAATTGATGTATTTTTAACATTATTTTGTGAATGGACCCCAGGAAGACTAGCAACCACCTTGTGGAAGCTAATGGAGATCCAAATAAATAATAAAGAATACAAGTTGTAAAAACAGCTAAGAAGGTTATTTTTTCTGAGAGCTTCCAGATGTCTGACTTGGTGTGAAAAAGCAAGCAGCAAGAAGGTCGGCAGTTCGCACCCCAGTGAGGACACCAGGGATCTTTCTGCGTGGAGCTTGCATGTTCTCCCCATGCAGCGTGGGTTCTCTCCAGGTTCTCCAGCTTCCTCCCACACAGTCCAAAAACATGCTGAGGTTAATTGGTGATTCTAAATTGTCCGTAGGTGTGAATGTGAGTGTGCTTGGTTGTCTGTCTCTAAGTGTAGCCCTGTGATAGACTGGTGACCTGTCCAGGGTGTCCCCTGCCTTCAACCTGAGTCAGCTGGGATAGACTCCAGCCCCCCACGACCCCAGTGAGGATTAGTGTGTAGATAATGGATGGATGGATGGATTTCAGTTTAGATTGATCTAGTGACATTGCAGGTGATAACTGCTGCTCAGAATGTCCTGGTCATGTATGACCCAGGGTTCAGTTTCATGAAACTTTCTCATTGTCTTCAATAGAATAACTGTAGCTGCACTTGCCAAGTACTTTACTGGAACAACTGTCTATTCATGCAGTTGTCCAATCAGCTAATCAACCACCTGCTCTCAGCCCCCCACGACCCTAGTGAGGATTAAGTGGTGTATAGATAATGGATGGATGGAGATACAAACAGTACAGTAGTAGTATGTATAGCTCCTTTTGAATCAGGGGTACAGGTGTTAATATTGGAGTTTATTTTAATGTAACTGGCAGATGTGGTACATTTATACACCTCTGGCCAGGTAGGATGCGATCCCTGTAACAGCAAGTGTATCATGATACACAAGTTTCTGAGACCTCAACATCATCAGTGTGATATTTCTTTTTTGCCGAAAATACCTGATGTATACAATCATTTGACACATTTAGTGCACGGACACGGATAATCCACCATAGATTGTAATACATGCACCAACAATGCCAGGTGTAGCAACAAAGCATACAAATTACCACTCATATATAAAAATAGCTATTTATTTATTCTTTTTTTTTGTCAGAAGGTTCAATCAACACTCCATTTTGATTTTTTTTTTTTTTTTTTAGAATTTTCTGGCAATTGTTTCATGGTTCAGGCTTTACAGGGTTAATATGAACAGCGTTCCCACTCAGCTGCTCATAGTTTGAATGGCATGATGTAAACCGAAGCTAAATGACCAACTTCCTCAGGTTCACCACATAGAATGTTCAATCAGCCCTATTAGAAACTGTTTGACTTGTTTTGACTGCTGCTGAATGGCGGCTATGCAGCGTTGTGACCGGCTGTAGAGCAGATAAGTAAAACGCACAAAGCTCCTTTTAACAGGGATTATTGTCGACAACTAACATCATCTCTCTGCTCTACTTTGTCCACATGTAACCATTTATTGCGTCAGTTCTTGTGACTGCTGTCTCTACCAAAGGATTATTAATGCCTTTTATTCATGCCCCTCCTGCCTCCAGGCATACCTTATATAAGCACACACACACCGGGGACAAGTGATATTAAGACACGTCTGGTCATTGCTGGTAGCATTAAGAGAAACAGAGTCAACAGAGTGTGAGAGACGCATAAAAAAAATCTGTGAGAGAGAAAGATGAGCTCGCTGAGTTTGTTTATCAGCCAGATAAAGGTCAGGTTTAACACCCCAGCACCACACACATTCTTCTCCCCTCTTTTTTTTTGTTGTTGGTCTCATTCATTGCTCCTTTCTTTCTTTTCTTTCTCTTTTCATCCCTGCTTCTCTCCGGTACTGCTGTCAGCGGTAAAAAGGCGCACCACCTACGCCCACCAGAACAGCTTCGATGCCTGCAGCAACAAAAAAAAGTGGGAAGGCGGGAATGAAGGGGCAATGAAAAGAGAGCGATGGAGGTGATCATGAGAGAACGGAAGGTGGATGACGAGAGGAAAAAGGCAGAGGAAAAACCGAGGCTGAGAAAGCATAGTTTCAGAGATCCAGAGGAGAATTAGCTGCACGGAAATAGTGTGAACACAACAGCCGGGTAGGAAAAAAAGCAAGTACTGCAGAATTAAGTAACTGGATTTTAATCATGTGTCACCACAAACATGAGACCCTGTTAGCCTACTGTAAGTACACTGTCACAATAACAAGTGTAGGGAAACGGCTCCTGTGTTTTTTGTTTTTTTTCTGTTGGCAGTTTTCTTTTGATTTGGTTGAGTCTCAGCAGCAATTTTATGAGTCATACATCCTTTGACAAATAAAAGCAGTCTTGTCTGTAGCTAACTAAGTAGCTATCTAGGATTAAAGGTGTTAAATGTGTGGGTGAGTTAACGCTGTGCCACTGTGGTGTCTCCGGCCATTGCCACCTTGGATTTTGTTGACTCTGCCTAACTGAAATCCAAAAAGTGTTGGAGCTGAGGTGGACCATGCAAACATCTCTGGACCATGAACTGTCCTTTGTAGCCATCTGTCACTCAAAGTGGCCACATCCTTAACCGTGCATACCTTTTGAACAATTTAAACAGGTGAGCTGCTCATAAATGAATCCACTGTGCAATTGTCGTAAACAGAGACATTAGCATCAGGCTGTAAACATGTTTATTTCTGCTCTAAAGTTGGACATTTTAACACGAGTGTCTATAGAGACTGACTTGGTTTTAGAATCAGCCTCAAGTGAACATCCAAGGAACTGCAGTTTCTGACACTTCCACTTTCAGCCCCAGAGGTTGATGCTTGGTGGCACCTCGCCTGCAATAAAAGCACTATATGTGTTTGTTTGCTTGGTTTTTGTTGTTGTTCTTTACAGATTAAACAAATGAGATATAATGCGTGAATTAGTTTCCTGCCAATGACCAAAGCTAAGCTAACCGGCTAGTCGTTATGGTGTCATTTTTAGCATACAGACATGGAAGTGACAACTGGTTTTTAGAGTATAAAATGCAGAAAATGTGTGTTATTAAAACATTAAAGTGTTCCTTAAACTATGGTACAGAGGCCAGAAGATGATTCGTTTTGCTAACTTCAGCATGAAGACTCTGGACTGAGGCTAACTGCTGCACATGACAGCAGCATTTTTTTTTTCCCATCACTCTCAGATCAAAAGCAAATTTCCAAAAAATGTCAATCTGTTGCTTTCAAACTTATCGACAGTTACCATTGCTCTTGCTTGGAAATTTAGCTAACAAAGTGAGAATAGGACTTTCACATTATCGTGGCTTTAGAATCACAAGGAGTTCTGAAATTTTAATTCATCTGTATATTTACACTTATGGAAGTGGTTACTGTAATTTATCAAATTGATCACATTACTGATTCATGAATCACTTGAAGCATGGTTGGCAAACTCAAATACACAGTGGGCCAAAATAAAAAATTGGACTCAGTCACGGGCCAGACCCCAGACTTCTTTTCATCTCCTCTGCTTTCTGGAGCTTCTGCTTCATGTCCAGGTCCTTGTACTTGTCGTGGTGTTTCGTTTCATAGTGTCTTCTTAGATTATATTCTTTCAGCCATATTTTGGTCCAGACACAAGACAAACATGTCCATCCTTTACATTCATGAACAGATAATCTGCCTCCCACCTGTCGTCAAAGCTCCTGTTTTCCATCTTTTGTTTGGCCAAGTCTTGGCTTAAATTTTTCCGCGATGATTGGTAGCACGAGGTTGCTAATGAATGTCAACAGAAGGGTGCAGGTCTTCATTGGCACTAGCAGAGCATTCTGGGATATGTAGTATTACCGGTGCATGTATATATATACTGGCTGGCCAGCTTGGATACACATTTGATATTATCTCATGGGCAAAATAAGTTTGACACCTATGACTTATAAATAATACAAAACTCACTCAACAACAATGAAGGTTATTAGCGGAATTTCCCCCAACAAATAACTGGTTTTATATAAAATTTCCACTTTCCTAAGGTTTTATTATTTCAAATGTCGCCAAGAGGACACAAACAGTTTACTGCTGTGATTGCCATTCATGCCGTATAATCTCTTATTCCGTTAAAAGGTATGAAATGCATGAATAAAAGAGCAAAATCAGCTGATAGAAGGACGTGCTGTACTCACGCCCAGCGCTGTGAATGGACTTGCATTTTAAAGCTAGCATATGCACCAGTCTGAACTGGATGTGGAGCTGATTCATGAGCGTGTCACCAACCTCGCCTCTGCTCGCCTCCTCTCCATCATTCCCGGCTGTCACTGACGCAACCCTATTGGCTGCTGCTATAATAAACAATGTTTTTTTTTTTCCTTTCCTTTTTTTTTTTCCCCGAACACACGTACACACGATTAATGTGTTTGATAATTAGGTGCCTGATAAATGGACACATCACTAGTGTGCTCCGTGCATTTGTTTGTACTTACTGTATGCATGCGTTAATGTGCCACTTGTAATATGTGTTGTGATGTGGCCATTTATCATCCCTATCATTATGAAACACTCACTGTGTGCTGGGCGCCTGCATGTGTGTTATCTATCAAACAAATTATGTTTTTAACCAGGATTTATGTGCTCTGTGAATCTTTAGCTTTCATACGGCTACTCCCAAACTATAAACAAACTATATCAGGAGGATCAGGACATAATTAGATACATTATTATCAAAGCACGTTGTGTTGGATATATTCTGAGCTAGAATTCATCAGTTCCATAAAGATACATATTGACAAATTGCAGATAAAACTAAGGTCCAGTTAACCTTTAAATATATGATCATTAAAGTTGAATAAACTAAAATCTCCATGTATCAAAATGGAGAATTGTCTCCCGTGAAAATAATCCTGTCATGCCTTATAATCACTTAGATGTATCTACATCGTTACCTCCTCGAGAATGTGCAGCTCTATGAAATCACTGATATTTGCTGCAGCTTGAGCACACCAACTCACTTGCAACTCTGCACAAACACTGTGAAACTGCTCAAAAAACAAAGTTAGGAGCAGAAAAAAAAGTTAAATTGTTGGTTTTTTTTCTGATGTCACGTGTTTCCTCACTACAGGCTCCTCACCCACTCCAATGTAAAGTCCTGCACTTCTATGAAAACAGCGCAACCATGGCTAGAAGTAGAGGGAACTCAGAAATATCTTTTGACTCGGTTATATGACAGCTACAAATAACAAATACTACTACTCCTACTACTTATACTACTACTAATAATAATAATAATGTATTTTTTAAAAATTCATTGCTGTAACTATTTCATTTGCTAAAATTGAAAAACCACAGGTGGTAACACTATTGAAGGAAAAAATGGTGAATCAATATAATATAATATTTTTAATTTGTTTACTTGTTTACTTGATTGAAAGTCCCTAAATTTTTGTAAAGTGATTACTGGTTCCACCAGAGTCACTCGTAACTTTTCATTTGCATGACATATTTTTTTTAATTTATGTATTTATTTTTTAATTTGTAAATCTAAGTTTTTTTTTAAATGATGACACGTTGAATAAAGTGATTTTAATGAAATAGATTTTAGGCTTTTATTTGGTTATTTTCCAGACGAAACCAAAAGTCCCACATTAAAAGTTGGAGGACCGTTGGCAAGTTGAAAATCCAATTTTTTTGCTTGTGTATGTTATTTTCAGTTTTGAAGGCTAAAAGAAAAAAACTAGCTGTTTTAAGTTTACTTAACTTTACGTTGGCTTACTGAATGCTATTTCCCCTGAACTCTTGATGGTGTTTTATGGTTTATGGTTGATCCTACCTGCTGACCACAGTGGCATGAGGAAATACTTCACTTTATATTAAACTCTGTTTGGTGTGGTGACCCTTTAAATTGAAACAATGACCAGTTGGACTTCAAAAGTCAAACACAGTGTAGGTATGCTGAATTCCATCTACATCAAGTGTGCAATCATTCCCAGACCTTTTGTTTGTCCTAGTAAAGCAGAAATGTCTGTTTGTTAGTATCCACACTGAACAACTTAGATTTAATTATCGTTTTTATCATTGCTATAGAGGCAAACTAGTCTGTGGTGCATCTCCTACTCACGGTAGTTGGGTTGTTCTCTGTGCACTTCACCTGAAGACGGCTGCAGGACAAACACCCAACCTGAGGATGGCTGCGACGTGTCCAACTCTACGCTCCACACTCAGATAAGCAAGGACGTTCCTGTGTGTATATGTGTGCGTCTCCGTGCACACCTTCATTCCCTCCTCCCTGCTGCCCGTTGGCTCTCTGTCCCTCAGCTGTGTTATCTGCTAACCAGATAATTTACTGTCTGCAGATGGCCTGCACTGCTGTCGCTGTGTCATGCGACTGTGTGTGCACGAGGGTGTCAAGGTTACTACAGTCGCTTTAAACTAAAATGCAAGTCATCCTATATATGTGTAGGCAGCTGCACGATAAAAAAAAAAGAAATAGAGAAAGTGTTTGCTATTTTTTTAAACTTAAGAATAGCTGCAGGCTTCAACACAGCTGATGGGCTTCTTTTTTTTTTTTGGTATGAAACCACCTTTGTCAGCTAAAAAAAAAAAAAAACCTCTAACTAGTCAAACAAAGTCACTCTGTCATCATTTAACTTCTCAGCCACTAAACTAGTCAATTTGTCAGCACATCAGCGAGTGAACCTGCCGAACAAGCTGAGACACTCCTGACAGGGCGAGCTCACTTCAGCCAGTAGCTTCCAGCTCCTGTGTTTTCTGCCTCTTTCATGTGCCGTTACGATCAAACGGTGACAGCAATCCCCCCGTGGCATCGGAAAAACAAACGTACCGTATCAGAAACTCCCCC
>NW_007577781.1:686511-690529 GCF_000690725.1 Stegastes partitus
GCTTAGTTTAACCTTCTGAACGGTTATTGAGCAAAATCAGACTTCTTAGTCTGAAACATCATCTCAGATGTCAGCTACCAATAACTGATCATGCGAATGTTACCCATCAGTGCTGTCGTATATGGGTTAACTTTGATTCTTTCAGTGAAAGATCAGTCAAGAGTCCTTTTTACGGCACCAAAGAAATAAATAAAAATCCACCTATAGTCCATCTATAAATTCCTACTTTGATTATGATTTTACAGTGTTTTTTTTTTTTTTTTTTTGTCACAGTTCGAAAGCTGTTTGTGAGGCCTCAAGATGAAGAAGGAGACCTTTGGAGCCTGGTCTCCTGAGGCAGTAGATGGGTATTAGGGTGGGAGGGCTGCAGAAGCAAAAACTTGGTTGTGGGAGGAGTTCGAGGAGCCTACAGAGAAGGACTTTCAGTTGGCCTTTGGGGAGGGTTCTGGCAAATCGTTTGACCTGTCAGGAAGGGAAAGCAGAGGAAGAACTGTTGACCCATATTGGAGATACTGTTGGGTGATGGAAAGAGCACTTTGAGGAGCTCCTTGGCCTGGTTATAATGTCCTCTGCTTAGGCAGAGTCTGAAGAATCAGCCTTGACCTTATCCATGGCAGAGGTTGTTGGAGAAAATGGTTGAAAATATTTAGTTGCTTATTCAGCGAGAACTGGAGGTTTCAGTTTTAGTATCAGTGTATTTTAACCTTAATGGCTGATTAGCATTGCTTAGCTACACCACTCTGGGCGGTTTATGAGGTTTAAGACCAAACCAAATTTTGACGAAATCTCACCATTTTAAGCTGAAATTGTATTGATATTCCTGTACAATAGTACATCACAGGTGAGCAGTTCAAGGACCTACAGAAGTTGAAAACCAGATGATTCATCCTCTTATACAGTTTCTAGCTTTGATAAAAGATGTATTTTTGAGCAAGGTTTTAAAGATAATATGTCTTTTTAACTCGTCGGCAGGTTTTGGTGCTCAAAGGATTAATAGACTTGTGTAAGAATGGTCTCGATGTTTAAATCTAACTTTGTGCAGCATTTTTTTTTAAATGAACTTTTGTTAAATTGATATAACATTCAAGAAACTATTATGCAACCAATGCTTTACATCCAAACCTGCTGTTGCCAGTGATACCAAGAGAAACACAGTGTACACCTCGCAATTGAGCTGCAGCTGTGTTTCCAAAGCAGGCGTTGTCCTGAGGCAGCACTTCCATGCTGTGATTAAGCCTGTTACCATCAAGGCAAAGACAATATAAACGTCTCGCTTTGGTTGATAAATGCTGTTGCCTTGCCGTTGTCATAAAAACGGCTAAAGGATGTATAGAAACCTTCTCAGATCCTTTCAAATGTTCCAGTTTGTTTTGGTTTTTTTTGTTCCAAACAGCATGTGGGAGTTTTTCCTCCCATCTATGAGCATGTAATGAATAGCCTCTTTGTTTTCCCCCTCGCTTGTTACCACAGTGTATCAAAATGAAAACAAAAAAAAAATGAGTGTGATTTACTGGCATTCATTTCAGGCCGAAAGGCAATAAAGGGAGAGAATTTCAAAGATGTGTAGACGTTTTATATTGCTTTACATACAACTGGATACTTTAGCACTTTAGGTGCTGTCTGCAAAATAAAAGAAATCCAATTTTATCCACAGTGTGTGTTCCCCAAACCATTTTCTGTCTCCCTTTGCTTCTTTCTTTCTCATACACACACACACGCAGAAACACTTGCAAGCATTATACACCTCCAGACAGCAATTACCGTGCAGCAGATGTTGACTTGAGAGGAGAACAGCTGATGCACACACTCACACACACACACACGTGTTCATACACAATAAAAGACACTCAAATCAGGGTTTAAGGACATCAGCTTTTTCCTTTTTTTTTTTTTCCCAACTTAACTCAGTGAGAGTAATAGGAGTTTATGCCAGCTTTTCTGATGTCCCCTGTGTCATCTCTGAAAGCCTCCAGCCCCCTACAGGGTGTCCTTGACCTGAACGCTGGGAAGCACCGCTTTAAAATATAAGGTATCCCTTTTTTTTTTTTTTTTTGCTACACAGGCATCAAACTTTCATCCTGCAGCACACTGGGCCCTGTGAAATGTGTGACACTTTATAGGGACAAAATCTCATTATGTAGCGCAGCGGGGAGTTGTCATCACCTGCCTTCGCTGCTGTAAAGATGAAAGCTGGTCATATTTTAATGATGGCGATATCGTCGTGTAATTGCGTCGTAATGATTTGTATTATGGTAATACGATACGGAGCGGTGACATTCGTTTGATATGCGTTACGGTAGGCCTGTATATCATTTACTTTAAGGTTGTTAAGGTTACATTTTTAGGCGTTATTGATGTTAATGCTAACTCGGATGTCACCTAAAGCCACACATCGCATGCGGTGTAACCTTTATGATTAACATTTACTCGTTAATGTCAAACTCTCATTTGAATGGTCATGTGGAAAGCACACATGGCTTCGCTGCTTTGCCGTCAAGTGTGCATAGACAGATAAAGCGTTTCCAGCTGAAATGGTTCTGATTGTGAATAAATTAAAGATTGTTAGCGCTTTTGGAAGCCATGGCAACTCTTTCCTTTCGTCCTCCGGTGAAGGCTGAAATCATGTTTGTGTGTTCATGACATCTTCCTGCCACAAAAAAAGTAGACACTTGGCCCCGAGAGTTACTTGTGCATTTATAGCAGCAGGGCCGAGCCAGTCGGTTCACTCAGTAGTCAACACTTCTTATCTAACTGCTTCATTGTCAGTTATGGGCTCTAAATTATTTTGTCATTCTTGCGCTCAATCCTGTCGTTTTATTGTCTGATTCATGAATGGCACAAAAATTAATTGTAACATGTTGTGAGAATTAGTTGCCTCAGAAGGGAGTTTGAAGTTCCTTACGTAGAGCTAATGACTTGAAAATTTGGATCAGAGTCCACTGAAACGTGACAGTCATGTCAAGATCTGGTAATCACTGATGAGTTAGGACATGCTCATAGTGGGGGCTGGTGTTGAAGTTCATTGTTGCTCAGTGGGGCCTCAGACCTTTTTCCCCAATGTGGGGCTTAAACTTACAATCCTGAAATTAGGAGTCTCATGCTCTACCGACAGAGCTAATGGAGATTTGTTTGTTGTCCATTTTTCAAGCTGTGGCTTTACTGGTCACTGTCAAATCATTACTACTTGTATTTGACAGAAATTGTACATTAATAGGGATGAGTGGATCAAAGGATCTGGTGAGTGCTTTTTTTGGGGGGGGGNGCAAACTCCACACAGAAAGATCCCAGGTGTCCACACCAGAACGCGAACCGGCGACCTTCTTGCTAAGAATATTCAACAAATGCACTTAGTTTAAATTTACAGTTCCAAAAATGGCTGTCAGGTGACCTTAAATGTAGCCCGGTTAGCTCAGTCGGTAGAGCATGAGACTCTTAATCTCAGGGTCGTGGGTTCGAGCCCCACATTGGGCGGTAAAGTTATCATTCTGTGTCATAATTGAGCAATAATTATCTTCACCATGTATCTCTAAGTAGGTACCCAATCTTGCTGCTGTTGTGAGTCTAAATTTTGCACTATATTAAAATTTTGATAGTGACAGTCATGAGGTCACAACTAAAAAAAACTCCTTTTGCATATAAAAAATAGCCCGATTAGCTCAGTCGGTAGAGCATGAGACTCTTAATCTCAGGGTCGTGGGTTCGAGCCCCACATTGGGCGCTCCAGAGCTTTAGTTGAGCAAAACTTATAACCAAACATTGATGCCAGCAAAGGACATATATGGGTGAGAATCTTATGTTCTTAATCAGGCACTTATGAGCTTCCACTGAGAAAAAGTCTTCTTCAAAATGTCATCTTCAGTGCTCAAAGTACATCACAGGGCTGTCATATGTGGGTGAGTTCTTGTTTCCAAACATCTGTCCTGAGTTCCTTCCTTCTATTTCTTTGGCCAGATAAATTTCAAAACTTTGTATGAATCTTCTAGCAAATACAAGCACTGTCTTGCAATTTGTATTATTC